>NW_011349521.1:159752-177757 GCF_000735185.1 Notothenia coriiceps | reverse complement strand
AAACTAACCGCGCGTCTCCTCAAACTCCGCCTGAGGCCGCACCGCTTGGCTCTGATTGGCTCCTTGGGTGACAGCTACCCTGAGGAACCAATCATATGCAGTCACTGCTGCATGTCCCGCCCACCGCCGCAACACCATCAGTATAAATCATGGTGGGCTCCAGTCCACAGAGGAGAGCATATGTAGAGTTTCAGTGAAAAGGGGCCTACTTTTTATCATAAGAGAGACATCTTAAGAACCCCTTAACAGAGCTTATCGTTTCTGAAAAGTGGATCTTGGATATATCTGGGGAAAAGTGTTATAAAAAACACTAATGTTCAGCACATTTGTTCACAAAACACACACTTCTAATATCCTAAATCTTCCTTTAAGTCTTAGTTTTTTAAGACAGTGCTGTGCCGCGCCTCTGCCGCTGCAGGACGCGTCTACCGCGTCTACCCTGTCTGGGGAGCTGTCCGTGGTGCTGAATGTTCGCTGTGCTGCTGTCCTTGGTGCTGAACCGAAGCGCAGCGTTTTTCTCCCCTCTGTTTTCCTCTGTCCTCCGCCTGCGCGGTGCCAGCAGCCCCTGCACCGCACTGATTAGTTAGAAGAGAGAGAGAGAGAGAGGAGGGGGAGAGAAAGAGAGATTGGCAAGCGATGCATGAAGAATCGCGCCCGGGAGAGAAGCAGAGACGCCACTTAAAGAGCCACGGACCGTTTTTAATGATTCCACTCCAGCGAGGCTTCCACACAAGGCGGTCTGAGCTTCACAGTTCACTTAACACTCACGGGAGTGCGCGCGTGTATGTGCACGAGGATGCACAAGTGTGTACGCATGTACTAAAGCGTGTGCCTGTTTATGTCTCTGTTCACGTGACTCTGTAGTGTGCACATGTCTACAAGTATGAACATGTGTAAGTGTCTTTTTGAGAGAAAGTGAGAAAGCCTATTTGTTTGTGTGTGTGTGTGTGTGTGTGTGTGTGTGTGTGTGTGTGTGTGTGTGTGTGTGTGTGTGTGTGTGTGTGTGTGTGTGTGTGTGTGTGTGTGTGTGTGTGTGTGTGTGTGTGCCGCAGAGCTGGGTCTGAGTGCCGAAGTGACGGAGCTGTTAAATGAGTGTGAGCAGCCCGGTCTGATCCAGAGTCTGCTGCTGCCCGAGGACTTGGCCCTACGACACTTGCCCGCTCTGAACGCAGCTCACCGCCGCCTCGACTTCACTCACCGCAACCCCTCCCTCAGCTCCCTACAGGAGGTACACACACGCTAACACACAGACACACACGCAATTCATTTTACAGATGTTCAGTGATGGTTGAAAACACAAAAAAAGCATCATCTCTACCATGCCAAATACCATCATGGTAGAATTATTATATACCATATGTTGCCTTTTGTGTTTTTGGTCTGAGCCTAGTTTGCAAATATATTTAAAAGGTCCTTATCAAAGACAGACCTACATAATTGTACATTACTTCTATAATCACTGAAATGGAAGGATAATCTATACACAGAACCCTAACCTAAGCATGGTAGAAGTGACAACAATGGCCACTATTTAAAAACATTTATAACGGATTGATTGAAATTATCTCTTTTGGTATGTGTATTATATGTTAAGGAAACCCAGATATATGTCTGTAAATCTTACCCCGACACTGAAACAGTGTCGTGTTAAAACACACACACGATAAACAAAATGGTTGTACTTTGAGTAAAACAAATTGAAGTTCATTTATCCTGCCCAATATGTATTGATCAAAAATAATACAGAGGCTTTGAAGTATTCTCTCCTCCCTCTTTCCTCCAGTGTGTGGTGCGAGTGTGTTGCATTCGCAGTTTTGGCCACTTCCTGACGAATCTCCAGGGCAACGTGCTGCACTTCAACCCGGAGGCGGGCATCTTCACCAGCATCAGCCAATCGGAGCAGGATAATCTGGTGCAGCAGGCAAAGGCCCAGATCCGAATGGTGAGTGACATTCTAACAGAGCAACGGGGACGAAGAACCACAGGGGGCTGCATTCAGTCAACTCTCATTATTGTGTGCAGCTCATACGGTGAAAATGGTTTTGTGTAACTGTTGGACTCAATACATGTTTGATTAATGACCTGAAATCAAAATGGTTTTTAAGCAAAGCAAATGTCCCTTTTAAACGCCAGCCCTTCTGTCTTTATCTTTATTTGTCCAGGCGGAAGAGGAGGCTCGTCGAAATCGCTTGATGAGGGATATGGCCCAGCTTCGACTACAGGTTTTTAATATTATCACTCTTTCCACTGACTGCTCACCCTGTCTGTGTTTCCCTTTGAAATCTGAGCATTGATACAGCATAGACCCAATGCTGTGCTCATACAGTCATCAGTGACAAAAGAGCAGAGTTCCCAGGCTTTTGAGAGAAAATGTTTGTTAAGAAAGAGCTTCTATAATAACCTTTATATTGAGTTAAAGATATCATTTGTGAGGAACAATATTCTCTTAAAGACAATGGTTAAGGTGACATGAACAGGATTCAGTTAAAGGCTAAACCCTTCTAAACAGAGACATCTGATTGAGGTTGAGCATACCATATAGAAACCCTGATGTAATAGTGAATAAACCCACACAAACATCCTACATGAATCACTCCTAATCAGTTGTATTGTTTCTTCCCGTCTGTTCCCTGCAGTTGGAGGTGTCGCAGCTAGAGGGCAGCCTCCAGCAGCCCAAGGCTCAGTCCTCCATGTCTCCCTACCTGGTGCCAGACACAGCTGCTCTCTGCCAGCATCTGAACCTCATCCGGCAGCTGGCCGGCAGCGGCTGCTTCATCATCATCATCCCCCGGACAGGTCAGTGCCCCCAGCAGCACGGTGTGTGTGTGTGTTGTGTTCAGGCCCCTGTGTGTAGCATAATAAACAAGGTAGAGGGTGGGGATTCAGGGATTTGATGCATTTCATGATCTCTGACTTTACAGCAGAGGAAGAAAATCCTGCTGAATGTATTATATAATATTATTATCTTCCATTCAGTTCTCTCAGATAATGTTATTCCATATGTTTTACCAGGCTATCTGCAGGTTTTGAATAGAAAATGTCAGGTCATTTAATCCAATTATCAAACAAATAATTGGTGATTTCATCCTGTTGATTGGATTTGTCATTTTCGTCATTTTCTTGGGGTCTTGATCAACCATAATAGGCTATTCTGACATTTGATATACTAAAAGAGTTATTGATTAATAAAGAGTTCCAGCCCGAAACACTGGTGGGGTGACAGCTGTGGTTTTAAGCTTGTTTGTATTATTAGTGTTGTATTATTATATTGGATAATACAAACAAGAAATGTGCCAGTTTAAACAGCCAAACCAAAATAAATGTTTTACTGTCATGACTATTTGTTCAAATATTTAATCTGGACTATTTCTGTGTTGCAGTGATTGATGGGCTCGACAGGCTGAAGAAGGAAAATGCCGGTGCGAGGGACGGCATCCGCTTCTTGGAGTCTGAATTTCGCAAAGGAAACAGGTGGGTGTTATATTACATGTAAGGTAACTGATGGAGACCCTTGCTGGGTTTTTTAGAATTGGATGTTGATGGATATCCTATATTAAAACCTCACTTTTACCCAATAAAGCTCCCTTATTTTGGACGATTTCTTCAATAACCTGTATGTCATCCTTCTGTAGGTACATTCGCTGCCAGAAGGAAGCTGGAAAAAGTTTTGAAAGAGATAAACTGAAACGTCAGGACATCGAAGCCTGGTAAACCCTGCTGCTCTTCTACATATACCTATATTTGATTCTTAACATACTCATGATTGGATGAGTGTGACCTCTATTCTGATTTTTTTTTTTTTGTCTAGGCAATTATACAAGATGGTGGACAGTTGTCGTCAGCTCACAGTCTCCCAGAGCAACGGAGATGAAGACACAGCCGGCATGGTGACCATTCTCACTGACCATCAGGTGGAAGAGCTTTGCACTCGGTCCGCAGCGATGAAGGTCAGTCACTCATCTTATTGTGTTGCGTTACAGACACAAACACTCAGGAAGTTGACATTTTTCACGACAACATAAAGCTGTTGGATTTTCTTTTTGCTATATTTTTGCTACAGTGGGGCCTTTTTTATATTTATCACTGCTCTGGTCTTTTTTTAATCTCGTTTTATGTTGTTTTAGAAAGCAAGAAGGACTTCACCCTACATTTTTAAACAGATCCTCACAAACACACCTTTGGTTTTAAGCTTGTAGCCATTTGATTTTACACACTTTGTACTCAATTTACTTTCACTTAAAGGTCCCATGTCATGGCCATTTCTACTGACCATAATTCCATTGTTGAGATATACTAAAATAAATGTATATTGTGCAATGTTTCAAACTCACATTGGTTTCTCATACAGCATCTCTGTAAAGTATGTGTATTCACTCTCTGTCCCCTGTGAGCCCAGTGGCCATCTGCGAGACAGCGAAACCCAGCCCGAAACACACACACCCGCAGCCTGGCTGGGAGTTTGTGTGTGTGTGCTCAGGCTGAGTTCCGCGGTGTCTCGCTGTCTCGCCGACCCCACACCAGTGAGCCAGCTCACACTGTCCCGCTCCTCGCAGCAGCGAGCCTTGCTGTGTGTGTGTGTGTGTGTGTGTGTGTGTGTGTGTGTGTGTGTGTGTGTGTGTGTGTGTGTGTGTGTGTGTGTGTGTGTGTGTGTGTGTGTGTGTGTGTGTGTCTGGTGTTGTGTGTGTGGTGTGGGTGGTGTGTGTGTGTGTGTGTGTGTGTGTGTGTGTGTGTCCAGCAGAGGGCAGAACTCGACAGTAAGAATGTTTGAGCAGCTGATCGCTGCTATCCGCTGATCTGCTTTCATCCCAAACCAAATGTGATGAAGTGTTGCAACAGTGTGAATCCCCACAGATTTATCTGGAGAAAACCTGACTAACGTGTGCACACATTTTATGACTTTTTTTGTGACTCTGCACACCGTTTACATGCAGAAAAAGCTACATAACACACAAGGGGACGGGTAATAACCAGAAAAGCGTGACATGGGACCTTTAAAGAAAAGGTGTTAGAAAAACATTTGCATTGTGAAGACCGGTTTTATCGCTCACGTTTTGTATACATTTGAATGTGTGTTTGTTTCTCAGGCGGCGATCCAGGCCGCAGGCTCGGCGGGGATGGAGCTGAAGAACATCGTGGAGTTTTACCGGCAGTGGAAGGAGATCGGCTGAGAGTTTTAACGGGGGCAGCTGTCGGCGCTGCGAACAGCTGATCGATCACAACACTCGCTCCCTCTCTCTCTCCCACTCTTTTGCTCTGTGTGTATCTGCGTCTCCAAAGGCAAAAACCAACTCAAAAGAAAGCTGAATCAAAGGAAAGAGTTTAAGCTTAGAGGGGTGGAAAAGTTAAAACAGTGGAGTAATGAATAAAAAAAAGAGGAATACGGGCGAACTGGCGCTATAAGAAAGAGCAGATCTCCCACCTCCCAATCCTAAACATAAAGAGTGGTGCGGGGTGCGGCAACGGTGGAGGAACGCTACACGACCTTTTAAGTGCCCCTGGTTCACACCCTAACCAGGAATACACTGTATATGTTAGCAAACAAGTACATACGTGTCGAGAGAGAAACCGCACCACACATAAACATTCATGCTCAGATGAATCCATATAGATGTTTAGAGCAGTGGTATGGGTTTTTTGTTTCCTCCTTCCCTTTCCCTCCAGTCTTTATTTGAGAAAACAGGGTAAAGAATGTGCGAGTCTGGTAGGGCTGCGTTGATTTGGGAAGCCGAGGGTGTATGAAGACAACTTAAAGGCAGAGAAAACACTCTGTCCACCTGACACCTGAGGCTCCAGCCCAACAAAACAAACCAAGCGTCTCATAGGCCGCTAGGAAAGCTTGAGGAAGACAAATGTTTACTTCTCTGAGATCGGTTTTTCCTATCTGGCTTTTTTAAATTTAAATTTGTTTTTGTTTTCCTTTATTTGCAGTGTTCTTTGTGACCAGTGACTTATGTATTGTGCTATCTCTGTATGAAAAGAGGAAAGACTAAAAACACGACAGGCTTTGCCCTGTTAGAAGTTTTAATTTGGATTTTATTTTTGTACCCAAATGATGTTCTTTATTTAGCTTTTTGTAAGCTACATCTGAATGAGATACGCAAGAATGTTTAAGGGAAAGGGAAGGGGATGTTGTCGTGTGTTGATCCACTGAACAAATCCTTCAGTCATGAAATTAACCTATAATCCAGAATATATTTATCAAGGTGTCATTTTAGAGGGAGGCATGAGCTGATTAACCTCATGCTGTAGCTTTTCATCGAGGAGGCCCGGAGGAGAGGGGCCCGCTGACTTTCCCAGAGGACTGAGGGTAGTGTTTGGACCCCTATAAAATCCTAAAATGTATCCCATCTACATCACCATTTCCATAGTGACTGTCCCATCATGCACAGTGCAAAAGAAAACCAGTATATGTGTGTGGCCATGCATTGAACAATAAAAAGAAACTCGTATAAGATGATGACTTCTTCCCTCTTTTTACAATTCCTCTGTGCCATCAAATTAATTGCTGTCCAACACATTTGCATTCCACCACTTTTTGCACATAAAGTGGACTTTACTTTTCATGAACAATACTTAGCCTCTGAAAATATGTGTGTGATTACTTCAGTAGCTTCAAAGAGGGATCAAAATGTCAGGAGAGCAACACATGGGCCTGTATTGGTGTTTCAGAGACCAGTGGGACTTGAAATACCTTCCAGGAAGTCCTCTCAGTTACCAACACATTGCACAGAGGTTTCAAAATGAGACCTGAAACTTCCCAATTCCTCGTGAATCCTCTCTAAGGACGTTTCTCAAACTAGGTCTCCATGTGCTATTCTTTGAGTTTTTCTCTTGTGTCCCTCTCTAGTCCGGGCCCCATGCCCACCACTGACCGAGCACACTGAGTAAATAACCAATCCCCTTGCAGCATGGTCAGTCCACTCCCGACAGAAGACGGCTGGCACTGGGACTGGCCTCATTTTTTTGTTGGGGGGGGTTGGGAAACCTCACTGACCCAAGGCAATCCTCTTTCTGTGAGCCCATGAGGCTGTGGGGCTGCAGGAACCTCAGAGTAAACGGATTGGGCTGCAGGGACAAAAATGAGAAGTGTAAACATAAAAAACGACCATTAGTTAGATTTATTACTTGAGTTAAAAGCTCCTGTGATCTGTTTGGGAAATGTCCATGCAGGGGTCTGTGCTCGCAGTCGGCAAATGCCTCGCCTGTCTAGAGTTTATGTGTAAGTAACCTCTTGGTTTTTGGGAATGTTTGGACTTCACATGTGCTCCTTATTAACCATGTCCTTGCATACACTCTCTCTCCTCTCCATTCAGAACCTAATGCCATACATGTTTGCACCTATGTTATTGATCTTGGAGCTCTTGCCCTCAGCATTCCCTCCTGACAGTGAAAAATAAGCTGCTTTTTGTTCTTTTGCCACATCCAATGGAAAGAAGTCTCTGCCCTGAGGGTGGGATTTCAACATTGGGGGCTGCAGTAGTGTTTGTTTTATTCGGTTACTGCAGGAATGTCAGAGGAAAGAGGGGGGCTGTTCAGTGCAATAGGGACAGGGCCCGACTCTGGAATGACAATGGATTTATAACTTTTTCTATTCCCAGAAAAGTATTTCTTCACTTGATTATCAACGTTTGTTATCTGTTCATCTGAACCTACAATGATCTCATCGGACACCTAAAGCTGAAAGGTCAGACCGGGTTCCTGCTTTGATCTGCAATAGTTCTGCTATGGTTCTGCAGCTTCTATCATTACACAAACAGCGACTCAGTGTTTTGTCTTACTGGAGACTCTTGTTTTTGTAAACTCACTCTCTTTAAGAGACTCTGGAGGTCTTTACTTGTAAGACAATCCCTGTTATTTGGAACTTCCGTTTGTTAGGAACTTGACGCGCTGAATAGTACTTCCAAAAACTGTGGGGATATCCCTCCCATGTTTTCTTACTTTCAAAGAATTGATATGCACATGCTTTCAGTGTTTGAGCAGCCTGGGTCCAGATTAGATTATGTCTATTATTTTGGGCCCAAAACTATTAAGTAATAATATTTGAATTGTGGATATATGTTCTCATTCATTTTTCAAGTTTTTTATTTTGGCTCCATCTTCATCTTAAATTATTATCTTTTGTTATTAATTCATTAACATTTATGGTAGGCCTACTTACAGTGCTTGAGTGTTTCCATCTAATCCTGATTTAGAGATAAAACTATTGGGGTTTTTTTGTACTCCAATAGGTTAATTTGATTGGATTATAAAATACGAGGCATCACCCTAAATTGACGGGCTACTTTTGCTCATGCTACCACACTCTTGCTTGTGTACATTTTGAATACAGGGCTTTTTATTTTTAATGGGGAATTTGTATTATTTGATATTACTACTCTTGAATAACTTAAATATATTGCCACTGCCTATGTTCACATTAACTTCAGGAACATTGATTCATCGTAGGTAACTGCATGGTGAGGTGCGGCGCTTATCTCTGCAATTAATTATTTATAGCTAATCAATCAATGGGTTCCTCCAACATCAAGCTCATACGGTGTTGTGCTTTTGTTAGGAAGCTAAAGTTTTTGGTCCTAAAATCTCAAAAAGTCATAACATACTTTTGCAAAAAATTTGATGGGATAAAAAAGATGTTTTGACAAAAACTCAATGTTTTTCCTGTGCAGAGTAAAACAGGATGTCCTTCCTTTTTCAAAGAAAGGAGGATCCCCACAGGCCTCATCGGAAGCATGTAGAAATAAGTCAAAGGCAACTGGACTTGTGAAACCTTGAAAAATGGTGGTTGATTGACATGCTGGCTTTCATCGCTGTCATGTTACATTACCTAGGGTGGTCACATATGCATTATATTTTCGTTGCAAATACTTTTGTACTTTTACTAAAAAAAAATATTTGTGACCTTAGGTACAAGAAAGTTCTCATGCAGAATGAAGCACTAGATGAGAATTAGTGATGTGTGAATTTAGTTTTTACTAATTTTAATAGGCAAAGTAACTAAAGGTATAGTCTACTTTCACTGACGTAAAATTCTGATATGTAAAATCCTTTAACTTCTAAAAGAGTATTTCCGTACCCTGTGGTATAACTACAATGTTGATTTTACAAAAGCTAAACAATTATAGTAGCCCATTTCTTTCACCCCACCTGGCTAAGTATTTTCTTAGCACAGATGCTAAGTAGCCTATACATCTCTAGGAAAGCTAGTAAAACAATAAAATACCCTACCAATAAACAAAGACAGCTGGTTTCCGATATTATAGTTCGTGTTTGCTTGTTTTTTTTCAAATTAACATGATGACATATTTCCACATTTATCGCTTTCTAGTGTTGTCACAAGGCGTTGGACACATGGCTCGTGTTGTTACTCCAGTGATGCACGTGAGCACCGAGCAGCGCTTCCTACTGGCTCGCGGGAACAAGAGGAGTAAAAAAGTCGTTGGGAAGACCGGAGTGTTATAAAACCGAAAGACACAGAGGAAAGAAGACGCCCTGCAGAGGCTCTCAAACACGCCAGTAGTTTTAGCGTTTTAACTATTTTAACACAGACACGGGTGGAGGCATACTTTAACCTCCGCATGCCCGAGGGTCGCGGTAAGTCGAACAAAGTATTTGTGTGACAAAAACGCTAAGAAATGTGTTTCCTCGCTTTTCACTTGCCTTTTGTTGAGGCGAAGTTTTGCTGCCTCCAGTAGTGCTGTTTGACTTCTCGCTGTTGCAACATCAAACCTGTGTGTTCAAGGAATTCCTGGAAATGAATGTTTAATGAGTAAAAAGGGAGAGGAAATTCAAAAAGAAAACATACACGGGGTTGAAGGTTGAGACACCGAGAATTGGCTTCATGTGAATACAGTGTTTCCTGAAGGTGTGCTCTGGAGATGTATCCAGGAACAACTTAGACATTTTCTGTTTTTTTTCTTTCAATTAATTGGAGGTGTTTTGGAAAAGCAAATTCCACATGGACTTGAACTCCTCTTTCCCTATTTACATCTCACACAAGCCACGAGTAAGAGAATGTGTGTTTTGTAGTTTTTCTTAATATATTCACTGGTGTGCCACCTTCTAGAGTTGCAGCCTACTTTATTTTTCGATCATTGACCAATATGATCTACTTTTTTGAAGATCAATAAATGAATAAGCAGCCATTTTTCATGCTCTAATTTAAAACAACGACCTCCTTTTAGCTTCTCAAATGTGAGGATTTCCAACTTTTCTATGATTTTAAGCACTTAGTAAAGTTACAATTATTATTTTTGGACTGTTGGCTGGACATTTGAAGATTCTAGGAAATTGAGATTGATATTGTTTGCACTTTTCTGACCGGTTATATCTCTTATTTTGTTTATTTGAGGAAGTTCACAGCAATGAAAATAATCATTAGTTGCAGTATTATCTATTTAATGTTGCTGTTTTTCTTTCACTGCAGCTAACCACCTTTTTACAGTTGGAACTGGACATTATTGTTGCACATGATGTACAAAACGTGTTCAGGTACTACAGTAGAGCAATGAGACAGGGTAGAGATTACAACATGTGCTCATGTCAACACACACACACACACACACACACACACACACACACACACACACACACACACACACACACACACTCCCACACTCCCAGGTCTTATCTCTCATCCCTAAATGAATGACCTCATATTTAATTAGCATTGACTTGAAACCGGTTTCTTTCTAACATTGTGTTCCTTTTTGTGGGACACAGTCACATGCGATCCTGAATTGCTGCTTGATGACTTTGACTCTTAGCTAGTATTGAGAAATGTTTTTTTCTTTAACAATTCCAAGATTTTTTAACAATGAAAACATAAGATGCTTTCTCAAAAGTTAACGGTTTTGATGTTGCAATGAGAGTGACAGTTAACTCTGTTCCAGCAGTTATCCATGTGATGTGAGAACATAATGTTACATAACGTTGCGTAGTACATTCCTTTAATGTGTAATACAGACTTTTTCCAAGTAAAACACCTTCTTGAAAAAATATTTCAGCATGACTTCAGGCTAAAAGCCAGAAGAGGGAAGTTATAAACAACAGTCTGAGGCTTAGCATAAGTTCCTGTGTGTTGGATTACCCCACAAGTTGTCAAAGTAACCTCAAAGTAACACTGTGTCAGGGAAGAAGTGCTTTGTGCTAATGGAGGAGAAATTAAAGCTGGATTGTTTTTCTTAGTGATGATTTTATTCGAATAATTATCAGAAAGTTGTGAATACCAAAGATTAACTCTTCAAATAGCTCAATTTGTTTGTCTAAAACCTAAAGATGTTCACTTTTCACCGATGTAGAACAGGGTTAAGCAGCAGATCCTCCTCAGCAAAAATGATCAATCGATATACAGAAAGTTATATTAATTACTCAACTGTTTGACTTATTTCATTTTAAGGAAAAATGCCATACACTTGTTTGATCAACTCAACATGACAAGTGTGTATACAAACATACATTCATACATACATGCACATGCCTCAATGTGTGTCCAAATCTGCTTAAACAAACAAACAATCAAATCAATACAAATCTGACTTTCTGTTCTTTCTCCTGTGTGGAGCACGATCAGGCATCCTGTGGGTGGTTGCCGAAAAGAATTCTGGGAAAAATAATCAGTTTGATCCCAGTTTAGAACGTTGTAAATTAACCATTTATAAATAATCACAACATGTCACACAATTAGTCTTTCATTGACATAAATGCATTAATGATCGTGGAAAGTCATTTATTAACAGTACGTGCAGATGTTTTTTGTTCTGAGCGTGTTTTAGCGGGACAGTGGACTACTCTATGGCGCAGAACGAGAACATGTTGTGGGCCTACAAGGCTCGTGTGTGTCTGTCTGTGTGGGCAACATGCTCTCTTGCAATAGCCTTCGTATTGTCAGCCTCTGGCCAATAAAGAAGTCCATTGAGAAAGGTCATGTGACGACATCACGAGTGAGTGGGAAATAAATGTTGTTGTCTAGATAGAAGAACAAAAAAAGGAAGGAGCTGTTGTTGGGGTCATGTCAGTGTTGCCACAGGGTGTGCATGTACCAATGGCAGCCTGGAGGTGAAGGCAGAGGTTTCACTGCTCACTGTTTGCTTATGAGCAGTCAGAGATAACACCTGGCATGTCACAAAAGACTTGTATTCCTTGTGTTTGCCGAGTAAACAAATTAGTGGCACTTTGCACACACTGAAAATGTAAAAAGTAATAAATGGAGAGCACTACTGCAATTGTAAAGTCTGATAAATTGACTCAGATTGAATATATAAAGAATCTCCCGGCATGGAGTTGTGTTTCCCAGACTTTTGAAGCTCGCTGCTCCTCTGTTAGCCACAACTAGCATAACACCAGAATCTCCAACTAAACTGTCAGCTGTCAGGTTGCATTGTGGGTACCATAGGCGCCATGTTTTTGTAAAGGAATAAGTATTTATGGAATGAAACATGGATCATCTGATTATCCTGCATCAGTAGTTTTGTTTTTTTAACTGTTCATCGACAATGTTATAAGTGCATTGTGAGTCAGGGAAGAAGTCGTTTAATTCGATGTGTTTCATTCTACTTCAGCAACTTAGGTTGGAAATAAAATGACTCAAGTGCTGACCTTCAGATTTAAAGAAATAGTTTTGAAAATGCTTTCATTGCATTTTTGCTCAGTTAGAGAAGAAGTTCCTGCACAGTTATGATGTGGATTTAGATACCTACCTACACCTCTTATTCATTGTTTGAATCCAATACTTTGGAGCCAACATGACAGAAATATCACTATTTTAGTACTTTTCTCTGCATTGTGCTCAGCCAAAACAAAGTATTTGTGAAATAAAATAAGTGTGAGGCAGAGCATGTTAAGCAGATGGACAATATAAGTTTTGGATGTTTACCTCAGGGATAGAGGAGAGGTCAGAATACATTTCAAGAGCCAAAAATGTCTAATATCTAAACAGAACTTCTACAAGTTCTAAACACCCTTAGTTTCACTTTGACATGACTTTCTTAGATGTACTGGACAGAAGGAGCCACATCTCAATATGTCCATGAAACCACAGTTCACTTCTTAAGGCTGATGTTCTCGTTTTACTGGAGGATGCTTGCAAGACTTCATCAACCACTTTAACAAAAATCCCTGTCCAAGTTACAGAGGACTAAATAGGGAAAACACCTTTTCAACTTCAGATGTTCAACCCTGTCTTAAAGGTCTGCATGATGAGGTCTTATCTAACTCAGCAATGTGTTTTATATCGTGTGAAGTTGAACTTGGTGGCTGACTCGGTTGTTAAATCAAATGAGCAGCGTGACCTCAGAAAGCAGCAGGAGGTGGTGAAGAGGAGGGTGTTCGGTCTCTGCATGCTTGAATGATGCCTCACCTCAACATTGAAATATCTCTGGTTTCGTAATTCCTAAAGAGCTGAAGTCGAATGTGTTTATTTCACCACATAGTGTGTGATTTTGGTGAGTCAAGCCGTAACGCAAGTTCAGTTTTCATAAGAGTATTTATCTGCTCATTTATCTGCTCACTTTCTAGACTTCTCATTTCAGAGCTATACAAAAAAACCCACTCACTTTCGGTTTTACTTTCTTGTGCTTTATTGAATGAGCCACATGTCGTGCTGAAGTTCCTCTTGTAGTCTGAAGCTTGAAGCTCTCACTAAATGCTGTTGTTGCTTTGTATGCTTGTTGGACAGCATGTCAGGTCACGTTCTTCCTGAGTCACCAAGGTATGAAAGGCTACGTGCACAAGTGTCTCTTTATGTCAATGCTCAAGAGTTCTTTGCCTCATGCCCACAAACAATGTGTCACTGTCCTGAATCACAATGACTGTTTTGCTTCTAAAAGCTGCATTCTTTTATCTCTCATGGCCAGTTATCCTCCAATCTAGATAGATTTTGCATGCATGCATTAATGTTACCATTCAAATCCAAGTTTGCAAAAATATTCCAGATCTTGAAGCGGCTATTCAAATCATTGGTGCCACCTGATCTGAATTCAAATGAGTTTTTTTCTCACGCTGCAGTGAACCCAGTGGCTTTTCATAGCTATTGTCATTGAAACAAGGTGTGTGTGTGTGTGTGTGTGTGTGTGTGTGTGTGTGTGTGTGTGTGTGTGTGTGTGTGTGTGTGTGTGTGTGTGTGTGTGTGTGTGTGTGTGTGTGTGTTCCAGCCGTGATGAATGCAGGATCTGTACCAGCGTGCACGCATGTCAGTGTTCAGATTATTTTGTAATCTGCTCAGATGATATCCAGCCGTGAAGAATGCAGGATCTGTACCAGCGTGCACGCATGTCAGTGTTCAGAATATTTTGTCTCCATGGCAGGACTCTGTGTGTGTGAGAGTGTGAGCAGCCTCATTTCCATCCAGTGCCGTGTGTAACCGTCATCCTTTGGCCCCTGTACTCCCAACGCTTCAGCTTGCACAAAGCTCACTTTGTCACAGTGAACAGGCCGGGGCCTGCAGCTGGGCTGGAGTGAGCAGAGGCCGCTTGGTGTTGCCCCCCCTCTGCAGGAGAGGAGCCCCTCAAAGTGTTAGCTGTGATGACAGGAGCCTATCAGGTCCCGCAGAAAATAACAAAACTCTGAGACACAGGCAGGTCAATAACAACACGGATTAAAGTCTGAAAGCAGCGCAGTGTTTCAGTTTAAGAAATAATTTGGTTCATTTTAAGAATGTAAAATTACTATTTATGTTTTCTCAAGACCAGCATTACTCTTAAAGTGATGTCCAGTAGGCTATATATGCCTTTTTTTATATTGAAGAAAATATATTGTGTGTTTTCTTTGCATAACTTCTGGTAAAGTAACATATCAAATCAATATAGCCCTTTACGTACATACAAAAACACTGTTCTTCTCAAACTAATAACAAAATGCTAGCATGTCTCGTTTCGTTATTTAAAGGTGGGGTAGGTAATTCACGTCAAACACTTTTTGTTGTATTCCATGGAATGCTCTTAACATCCCGATAGCAATGAATACATTAAATGCTTTGACAATAAATACATAAAAAAATGTCATCTCTGGAAGCTGTGGCGCTGTAAGAAGCACGACCAATCATCTGAGCCGGCCCGGCTAAAATAACTGGATGGCCTACCTGCCTGTCAGCCTTCCATCTGTGCACAAACTTATCTCGTGCCCTCATTGGTCGTGTGCACGTTCTTGTGTGTTGGAGGAGGGGCTCTGTAAGGAAGTCTGAAGGAAGAGGTAGATTCTTTTCGGCTGCGTACTTTCAAATTCTAGCGCACTCGAGCTGGTTTCTCCATTCTTACCTACCCTACCTTTTTAAAATTGCGATCTGGTGGCCAAACTATTTCTGAATTACATAAGGCTGCGTTTCGCTTCATGATAACACATTCTTATAAGTACATCCTCTTCGCACCTTATTGATTTACATCTTTAAAAAAGACTGGAATGGAATGCACTATATAATATCCTCTCTTTACGAACGTGTCGTTAGGCTTGCCTTCAGTCAAAGGCCGTTACAGTGTGACAATGTCAGGCATTCTTCAAACTGATGTCTCTGTATGTCTGACGCTCAGACACAATAAGAGATTGTCCTCAGTGTCTCTCCAGTCAACGCACACCACTCTCACTCCTGTCATATTAACTTATCAATGCTTATATAACATTTGCCCTGTGACTATCGTTGCAAAAATGAACCAAAAACAAAATGTTCCAAGGTTTTCTGTCAGTGACTGATTTTTTTTTTTTTAACAATGATGGAAAAGTCTGAAGGCCGTTGATCAGTATTGTTTTATCTCTGTTCGTCTTTTCTCTCAAAGCCATTGATAAATAAATGCTATACGATTATTCAGTCTTCATTTAAGTAACATTTTATTGAAAAAATATATAAATATGTTGTCAATTGAAAGGTTTTTGAGATACGGATGAATTCTGCTTCAATCCAAATTTGAAAAAGCCTAAAAACAAAAAAAAATTCTGCTGCTTTTGAAATCCTCATACAGATACTTTGGAACGTAAGACATTTCGTAAAGCCTATTCCTATTTACAGAGATATGACTCGGCATGTATATTTTTCAGCATACATAGAATGAACAGCCAGCAAACCATGAGGGAAAATCTTCTAAATAAAAAAAGAAATGAACTAGATTGAAAACACAGACTCCACCTTTTAATTAATTATCATAAAAAAAATGATAATGTCAGACAACAAGAAAGTCTAACAGACTGCTCTGGAGCAACGAACGACCATCAAACCCTGATCTGTAGGCCTCATGGGGACACACTGCAGTACATCTCTAAAGTAGGCACAAGCCTGAAAATGTAAAGGTTTAAAAGTGACAATAAGAATCTTAAAATGGATCCTGAAGTTTTTTTCTGTTTCATTGTGTGTGTGTTTTTTGTGTGTGTCCCTGCAGTGTTCCCGGTGTGGCGGGGGATCGGGATCGGTGCTGGCGGTGGGGGCAGCTGGATCCAGGGCTGGGGCCGCTGCCTGCAATGGGAGCCTGACTGTCCAGGACCAGGGGCACGGATCCCGGCGTTCGACTACCCCGTGTGGGTCGTCCTCTGTCAGGGGGGACGCGCCAGGCTCAGGGAGGTCTGTCAGAGAGGGAGGGGGGCCATCAGACTGCCCAAAGACATGCTCAGCATCAAGCTCCCCCAGCTCTTCGACATCCACCAGATCCCCAAGGTGAGGAGGGGGAACTCAACAACATTTACGGGGTTCTTGGTTCAGTTTGCTTCACGCTGCTGATAAAAGCTCATATTCCAAAGTGATTCTCAGTTTAGGAAGTAGCCCACCATCACTGAATATCAACAGGTTAGGTATTAAGTCACACTGTGCTGCTCCATTGAGAGTAATTGTAGTATTTCGGAAAGGTGTGTTTCATGTTGTGATTAAAAACCACTTAGGGCTGAACGATTTGGAATAAATATCTTGTCTTATTATTAATATTTGTAATGATATTGCAATTGCAAAATGATTCAAGATATTGAAGGGAATTCGTTTTGAATAATTATAATTCATTGAAAAATCACCAAAATTATAATTGTGCCTTTTTTTCAATTTGTAGGCAGCGACTTCTCAGCAGCACAATAATACTTACCTCGGAAAAGTGTTTTGGTATATTTAGCCTTTTAAGATGTATCATGCATCCTCTGATGCCCATATGGCACTTTTAATTGATTCAATTAAATGTGCACCCCTGATACCGTTCCATTTGTGTAACGAGCGTCTTAATGAAAAGACGCTTGTCACATCCTGATAAGTCTTTTTGACAGGAAGGATTCGCAAACATCATCGCCTTCTTCCTTTCTTTCTCTGAAACTACAAACAGCTTACCTCCCAGTTGTTAAATACCACAAACAAAACCATTTGCTGTTCCTAAAAGTCATAATCAATGTACACACATGAAATCAAACAGCCACGCCTTGGCAGGAAAGATTTGTGCTAGCTGCTTGTGGCGGAGATCCTGTCCTTGAGGAGGCCGAGCCCTGCAGTTCAAGCATCTGCGTTGGCAGGCGTCCGCCAGACTGGATCTTATCTGATAAGCAGTCAATGCTGTCGTGGTTTTACATCACAATATCCAGGCAACAGTCTCAGATTCAAGGGCTGAAATATGTGTCCTTGAGTTTGCGCAGTTAATCACATTTCTATTACATTATTTCTGTGTCTCACTGCTGTTTGTGCTCATGAAATTGGTGCTGCTGTGTAAAATGAGTTCTAGAGCAAGTTAGACTAAAAGTACCATTGCTGACAGCAGAAGGAAAGTCATATCAAGATAGGTGTAACAATATATTTGTTGTGTCAGTCAGTGATAAATTAGGAACACAAATATTGCATTTCGAACAATTCTTAAGAGCCAGACTTGTGATATACTGGGTGTTTCTCAATGTCGAGTAAAGCTGCTCCAGAGCCACTATTTCAAGCATACTACGTCATCGAGTGCCACCGAAGTACTGTTCCAATGTCCAGCATACTTGTAATTCTACCAAGCCCGGCGTACTTCGTTTGGAGAAATTTCGAGGCTGCACATGTGTAGACTCCGCGGTCTTAAAATCCCCAC
>NW_011349521.1:153299-159727 GCF_000735185.1 Notothenia coriiceps | reverse complement strand
TCCCCAAATCTGTGGCGGGAAAATGTAAGGCGGGGCCTCTCATATGACGCACACCTGCACACTTGCTCGCCGGGTTTCCACTCTTTGCCGAATGCCAGGAAGTATTCTTGCCTCGCTTCTGAAGGAAGTGACTCGGAAGATGTGCTACCAAGCAAGCGTACTCGACATTGAGAAACACCCACAGTGTATGCTAAAGTAGATCTTATCGTAATGTACCACATTCATGTTTGAAACACAATGTCTTGAAAAATGAATTATTTAGAATTATTATCAGTAAGGTTATTGCAAGGCATAGTTTCAACGTTTCTAAAATTCTCTACTATGAAGAGACTGGCAACAGATAGCCTTTCGTTGGGAGAATATTAACATTGTTGTCATATTTGTTTATCTTCCTTTTAGCACATCCAACAAGACCTTTTGCACACAAATGTCATTTCTTACAACTATTCATCAAAATCTTATGCAACCCGAGGCTACAAATAGAAACTATAGTAACCTCTGCACTGAAGCTCCTCAGTAAACACTGAAAATGTGTTTTTGACAGGAAAAACCTGAGGAAACGTTGAGGATTTCCTCTGCACAGCTGACTCGCAGTGTGATTGCTCATCAGGAGTGTGTGTGTTCATCAGGAGTGTGTGTGTGTGTGTGTGTTCCTCAGGTGTTCAGGGAGGAAAGCATCATCTCTGGATACCGCCACCCCCACAGCTCAGCGCTGGACTGCGTCCTCAGCAGCTTCCAGATGAACAACGAGACGGTCAACATCTGGACCCACTTCCTGCCAACATGGTGAGTGCAACTACAGGGACATTTTAAAGATTTGCCCTTGCTCCATCGAACGGCTAACATTAGACAATGACCACAAGATCAACATTCACTACTGTATTCAACCTGGTCCAAAGTATCAGTACATTTCATTTACCACTTGAAAAAAAAACATATACAAAAGTAATACCTTTACTTACTTTGCACTTAGATCATTTATATCTTAAAAAGCCATACATAAAATGTCTTTCTGTATCTTGTGCACGTTTTGGGTTTTTTAAAGCTGGTGTACTTGCAAGATTCTTGCTGTTCTGAAATTGTATCCTCACCGTTGATTGCATTTATTGTTAGTGGCTTTGGATGAAAAGCATCTGCTTAAAGGTAGGGTAGGTAATTTTGGAGAAACCAGCTCGAGTGCGCTAGAATTTGAAAATACACAGCCGGAACAAATCTGCCACTTCCTTACAGAGCCCCTCCTCCAACACACACATGACCAATGAGGGCACGAGATAAGTTTGTGCACAGATGGAAGGCTGACAGGCAGGTAGGCTATCTAGTGATTTTAGCCGGGCCAGCTAAAATGATTGGTCGTGCTTTTTACAGTACTACGGCTTCGACAGATGACATTTTTTTATGGATTTTTTGTCAAAGCACTTAAGATATTCATTGCTATCGGAATGTTAAGAGCATTCCATGGAATATAACAAAAAGTGTATCTCGAGCCGGTTTCTCAAACTTACTTACCCCACCTTTAATCAAATTGAATGAGACATAAAACCACATTTGTTCAAACAATAGATATGGAATGATTTTTTCATAAACCAGGTTGTTACGATTTGTATTCAAGACTTATCTTATCTACAGCTGAGAAAACATGGAAGAGTTTGTAAGGATCAGTAGAAGTATGACTATGAGGAGTATCTGTGATGTAATCCTTCATAGTGCTGCAGGGAAAATAAGCAGGTGGCTAAAATGTACCTTAAAGAACTTTTAGATAGGTTGGAAAAAGTTCCTCAAAATATATCGATCCTGAATCCAAACAAACAGGAGACTGAGATCAGGATGTTGGGTAAATCCAAGAATAACAGCTCTGAAAAGTGAGGGACAGTTTTGAGCTTATTGTCATGCTTAAATAAGACAAACTGGTGTTTTCAGGTACTTCCTGTGGCGTTTCTTTGCGCTCTGCTCCACCATGAACTTCCTGACGGACAGCTACACCTGGCCGCTGCTGGTGTACATGCTGCTCATCTGCATCTACCCCTTCACCTCCAGCTGTGCTCACACCTTCAGCACCATGTCCCCAGAGTCCCGCCACATCTGTTACTTCTTTGACTACGGAGCCATCAGCCTCTACAGTCTGGGTAAGACTCAGACATATCAGGAAATCCTGAAAATGGAAGCTTTGGTGCATATTTTCTTCTTAGCAGAACTCAGATGTGACTGTCTGAATATAGGCTTGATGCTCTTCCTCAGTCATGAACATTAAACATTGAAAAACTACAGTGAACAGGAATATTACTGGTCCATCGAGCCACACATATCTTATGGACGTTGAGGAAAGAAGGGTGAAATAACCTCTACATGAAACCTGGTGTGGTAACGTTTGTAGCAATAATTGAATTTCAAGAACGCTGACTAGGCATCTTAAAGGGAACTATAATTTATGACTTACCCTGCAAATGACATTCTATTTGCATTTTTTTGCACCCCAGGCAGCATATGCCTCACAATCAATTATCTGATGGATATTATTTCCCTGACACAGAGTGCAGAAGCCTTGTAAGAATTCAAAGCTTTTTGCATAGGTTATTGAAATATGTTTTCTTGCTGCACCTGCTGTCACTGTCAGTTTGAACATGCATGACATGTTTTGTCTTTGTGGGTGAAACTCCTGTATTTACTGTCGATGTATATGTTCAGTGTGTGCATTTCTCTTACGAAGAAATATACAATAGTGTAAATGTCTTTATGATCCCAGCACTGAAAGACCTGCAGTCAAACATTCAGAAACTCAGGCTTCCTCCCTTCCCTTTTACAGTGCTTTGTTCCCATACTGATCCTTAATCACAAAGCCTCTTAGTGCCCAGATTGGCCCAGTTCCAAATGTTCAAAAGTCCTTATGGGTTTTCCCTGGGTTTCTCCCTGCAGGGTTAGGGAGACTTTAGAGAAGAAGTTACATGTTTTGAAATGGTTTAGTACACTGAAAAGCTTCAATCCTTGCTCGAAATAAAAAAAATGTTAGATCTTGAAATATTCCCACCTTGGCGACCTCCAGTGGTTGAATCAGAGAGCACACTGTAGAAGACTGCAGCCTTTCTTATGTGATCATCTCTGACACCAGAAAAAACATCTACCAGCTGTGGTTTGAAATGTTTAAAATGCCAAGTGTAATTATTTCAATGCATTTCTGTTAAAGAGAAAAACAAAAGTACCTAGAATGACGTGATTTTTAAAGTAAACATATTTAGCAGAAGAGGTAGGAAACTAAACTTTATACAAAAACCTCACAGTCCAACTTCAGTTCCCCTATTTTAACTTTTTCCAATATCCTGTGTTTGTGTTCAGGGTGTGCCATAAGCTACGGGCATTATGTCATGCCAGACGGCTGGGTGAACACCTGGCTCCATCAACACTTCGCCCCCATCGCCATTGGAAACACGGTGCTGTGCACCAGCCTGTCCTGCTATTCCAGGTAAGAGCTCGCTGCACATACCTACTCCTCCTCAGGCTAAAGATGTCAAATACATGTTTCAATGTCAAGGCCTTGGCTTTGTGAGAATCTTGCTTTCAGGAGTTTGGTTAAGATCAAGTAAATAGTAGTTTTGTAAGAAGGAATAATATGCTTAGAGCTTTCAAAAGATAGAAAGATAGATAGATGACCTCTCTGTATTGGCACTTGATTTATATAAATGTGACTTCTCAATGTCTGAAAGGTTTTAGTGTTTCTCTCAGAATGTGGTTATCACGATTGAAACTCCACTAAAGCAGCATTAACACAGTCATGTGACACTTAAACTATTCACTGCCAAACAAACTAAATCATTTTTGACTTAGTAGCTCTTTATCTTAAATAGTGTGCTTGAAGCTTCTAACATCATATGGTAGATTTCTCTGTGGGGTCACCACCACAGGGTAGTTGGTCTGTTTGATCTTATATTTCTCCATGTGTGTGTCCCTTTTGCTACGTATAAATCTAAATGTCCTCTCTGTGTCTCCACAGGTTCCTGGAGCTGCAGTTCCCCCAGAGGAGTAAAGTCCTGAGGACGGGAGCGTTTGTCCTTCCTTTTATATTTGACACTGTTCCTCTGTTTTACAGGGTGAGTGTGTTTGGGTCTGCTCTCACTCCCATATTATAACAGTGTGGATAAACTGTGTGCACACTAGCACAGAATGAGTAGTTTTATGAATATGTGTCATTGTGCAGGCGCTGGGAGCGGATTAGTGCCATGCTTTAATACTTTGAGCAATGCTGCAATTAATAATAATTCCTAATCACTGTTAAATGCTGCAACCCTTAATGCCCACCCTGACACTTTTTAAACAATTTTGTATCTTCTTGATTTCTATTGTAAGACTATTGTAAGTGTTTTTTAAAAATATTTTACAAGTAAACCTGTGTTTTTCTGCGTGTAGATCCTTCTGTGCTGCGGGGGAAACTGCCTCCCGAGCGAGGCCCTGTCCAGTCACTGTTACCACCTCGTCTTCGCCTTCCTCACCTGTTTCCTGTTTACCTCCCACTTCCCGGAGAGGTTGGCCCCCGGGCGCTTCGACTACTTTGGTATGTCCTCCATGATGTTGTTGTGTGGCTCTGCACAGCATATACTGATAAGTACTTCAACATTGTGATGCCCTGGTTGAGGATAAAGATAAAGGTTTATTTAATAATAATAATAATGATGGGTTTAATTTATAACGCATTTCATATCTGAGTTCAGATCCCGAAGTGCTACAAGCATTTAGCATGGAACAAAATAAAAACGGTACACAGCACGGTAGAATTAATAAAAAGCAGTAAAAAACAAACAATAACAAATAAGATAAAAGGTCTAGGAAAAGGCTCTATTGAACAGATGGAGTTTGAGGCCTTTTTAAAAGCCTCCACGGTCTGTGGTGCTCTCATGTGCTCGGGGACAGCATTCCACAGTCTGGGAGCAGCTGAGCAGAAAGCCCGGTCTCCCATAGTACGGAGCTTGGTCCTGGGGGGCTTAAGGAGGTTGGTTTTGCTGGAGCGGGTGGTCCGCAAGGAAGTATGAGGGGTGAGGACTGGAGTTCCTTGAGGTAGGGGGGGGCAGTTCCATGGATAAACTAGTGGGTGAGGAGGGAGACCTTGTATTCAATCCTCAGTTCCACGGCGGATTAAGGTGCTGTATCCCCAGTTTCTCCTGTTTAACTGTGGGTGAGTTCACCTTAAGAACTGAAAGGTTGAGAATAAGCTAGCAGTTAGAGTAGAAAAAGCTGGCATCCTTACATTTTTAAATGTGCTGTTTGCTTTTTCTGTTCTCCCTGCATAATGCTGGACACTACAGACACAACAAAGCCTCTGCATCAAACAGACCTTTATTTGACGGAGTGTAAACTAACTTTTCTTTCTGTTTCTTTGCTCATAAAAACGTTGTTATCTTAAAAAATCTTCTGTTCCTGTGGTTCACACACTTCAGGATAAAGGCAGAGCTGCTGTGTTTCAGATACTGATTGTGCAACAGAACAACGGCTTGGTTTGCTTCTGTCCTTGGAAATAGAAGTTAAAACACAGTCACGTCTAACATCAAATAAGGCACTTCATTAATTTAGGTAATTGGAACAACACTTTAGATTCTTAGTTTCATAATTGGCCATCTCACTAAAGCTTTTATAGCAGGCTTCTACTAAAACATTAATCTTTTTCGTTTTGTCACTGTCCTCTTTGTGTATCAGCGTCCTTCTGTGTTCCTTTAAACCTTTTTATTACATAGCTTAGTTGAATACTCCATTCTGATTGGTCAATTCAGAACACGTGAAACGTTGCTAATCCAGTAGTACAGACCGCTGTCAAGGATTTATTGACCGTTGTTAAGGACGCTCACATCTGCAGAAAGAAGTCTGGTCGATTTAACTGTATACAGTTTGGCCGAAAACAGTTTTCAAACTGTTTGCTTGTCTTTTAGTTTTGTCTACCGTCTGAGAGCAACATGGAGGATTTTAATGTTAATTTTAATATATTTGGAGAGCACAGTAATTTGGATGAATGGTTAGTGGCTGATGAGTCCCCAGCCAAGAAAAGAAAAAGACAAGAGGGACAAGAAAACAGCGGAGAAGTAACGGGGCAGAAACCCTCAACACGGAGCTGCGGTCCGTTTTACCAGACATAGAAATCAAACGGCAAAACATATTCAGTGTGCAGTTACTTTGGCATCAGAGCAGGGGTATCTAGATACTTTCCAAGGTGTGACATAATGAATTGTGCTACTTTTAAAGCAAGCAACGATCTTTTCAAATCTGTAATCAAAGAGGTCCTGTCGTGAGCTATTGCTTATGTATTACCTTCTCAAAGTCATTAAAAGAAAGGAAAGGCTTGACCTTTGCTAAAAGTCTGAGCTGAAAGAAGCTGGATTCGACCACAGAATTGATCTGTTTGTCTAGTTTAAAATCACGATCAATCCGTACACCCAGGTTTGTGACAATGGGTT
>NW_011349521.1:146570-153254 GCF_000735185.1 Notothenia coriiceps | reverse complement strand
AGGGAGTTTAGTGATGCGGTGTGAGACGGAAACCAGGGAGTTCTTTGAGGACCGGGTGATGTGATGTCCATGATTTGGAAAATATTATCTAATATTATATTATTATTAATATATAGGTCTTTATAATTAATAATCTATTTAATGTTAAATGTTTAATTAAATTTCTATTTGTAATGCTCAACTTTTACCTTACAATCGTTTGCTTTAATATGCAGTATATTTGTTGTATATTTTTGTGTTTGCTTCCTCCTGCTCCCTTTCGGACACATACTGTATGATTTATTATTATTATTAATATGAAGATATTATTAAGATTAGATAAGATGTTACTTTATTGATTGAACATTTTAGTTTAGAATGTGCTGTCCCACGGTAATTCAGAAGGCTCACAGGTCACATTCCGACCATTATTTAAAACAATAGGTGCTTTCACACCGTCTACAGTTTGATTTGTATAGAGGGAGCTCTGTGGCTGAATGGCCAGCGATTAGGTGTGGCGCATTTATCATAGGTGATCAGAGCTAACTGCCTGCCGTCAGATTTCATTTAAAAAACAGATCTGATTTTAAGACTATTTCTGCGCTCATAAAGAATGATAAGAATAAGAATAATGCGTATTGAACTGGTTTCATTAATTAGTGAGTTTATTTAACACTAGAACCGCCAATCGGGTCAATTTGTGTGATGTGTGTTGTGTGTGTGCAATGTAACTTTTTTTCAATAAAATATTAAAGTCTCCCAGTCCGTGACTTTTCCTGAAAGTGTGTTATGTAGCACCCTGTTGTTAAAAATTGCATTCTAATAGCGGGATTCGACGGGTTTAGGTAGGCCTATACAAAAACCTCTGGCGGTTCTAGTGTTAAGGTAATTAGGTACAGTAGAAGCCCTTTTTTATCAGTAACGCATTTAGCAGTTGAACATAAAAGTCAACTAACTGAGGGTCACTTGCAATGACAGTGTTGTGTCTAACTGTAAGCTTGTCACTCAGAGTAACCTACCGTTAATTTAGCTGCTGGAGAAGAAAGATCAAGGGGAGAGGGGGGGAGAGAGCTATGGTTGATGGGCCATTAGTTGTGTAAATACTCAGCTGAGAGCTGCCGTTTCATTCAGACTGTTTAAAAAATTGTAACAACGGACTATTTTTCTTAGCGGATGCATGTCAATTTAAATCAATACATACAACTATTTTTTAAATCAATACATACAACTATTTTTTAAATCAATAAAAACATTTTCTAAATCTATAAAAGCATTTAAATTAATATTGGGAGTCATGTCGTTACTTTGTTGAGAATGTGGCCGTGTAATAAGCGGGATAATGTGAGATGCCGCTTGGCGTCGGGCTCCTGATCTGCCTGTCGGGTGTTCTTTTACCCATAAGGACCGCCTTGCTGCACATTATCCCTTACATAACAAGTTGCTCTTCAAAATAACGCACCGATTAACAAAACCTCCCATGAATAATTCAATCAACGAATGAATTGATGATGCATCAAATATAGTCTTTATCAGAATATTAAATTATTAATGGTTTGATCCGCAAGTGATATCTTAATGTTGTGGTGATCTGACTATAGTACAGCATCTCCCTACGGTTGCATTTTATAAACTGTTATAATGTATCACACTTAATGATCTGAGCACAGCCAGGGGAAGTATAATAATAACTTGTTTGATTTGAGATTTATTGTACTATTATAAAGGGCAAAGAAAAGCATCACATTTGGAAACCGGTAATGCTTGGCATTTTAGTTTGAAATAACAAAAATGATGAATCAATGATCAGAAGAGACACTGTGTGATATTGACTAAATGTTGCAGCTCTTGCTGAGATAAATACAGATAATTCCACATGGTTATATTGGTTCAAACACAGCCATCATTCTTTATAGAAAACAAACTATTATTAAGCCATAAAATGTCAGGGGATATTTAAAAAATGCCCCTGACAAGGTGACATCTTTTGAATATCTTGCTTTGTGCATCTTACAGCACAAACAGAAAGATGTGCAGTTTGAAATCATTTGAAGAATGTGAAGAGCAGAAAATGTTGGACTGAATGGATAAATAAAACATTCTTTGCTCCAAGGGGAACTTGCTTTGAAGGGAGACCACAAAAGAAAATTAAATGTAGCCTAAAATAACATGAAAACATGAGCATCATAAAATATGATAAGGAAACATCATTTGTGAGACAGATAAAGGACATCTCGGGCGAGTTTAAAAAGTTCAAAAATTGAGCAGCTGAATTCAGCGTTGGACAAAGGATGGAACGTTTCTGTTAGTTTGCATCCTGAAGGTGAGCGTGCATATTCAAAAAAGCATCACCCGAGAATATATACTCCAACACATCCAGAGCTCTGCCGCCCGCCTCCTCACCCACACTGCTCCGATACCTTTATATTATGTATTTATTTCAACAAGGACCATGCATACAAATACATGAATCTCAGAAAAGAGAAGAGATTTTAGCTAATAGCTCATTTTAGGGCTGAACGATATATCATGTCATGGCGATAACCGCGATATGCGCATGCGCAATATTCACATCGCAGGGACGTGCGATTTTATACTTTTTTTTTTTTCATTTTTCTTTTTTTAGGACGTGCGATATTAAGTAGGTACATTAACTCAAACACATCATGTTACAGTTATTTTGCTGCTTGCTACAAAAGGAAAACTTGCGCGGCTCTCATGTCAGGGGTACTTGAGTGAGTGACATGCAGGCTCTGCATGCACAGCAAGCCACCAATCACAATCATTCTTTTTTTTTTGTGACCAACTTTTTATTGTTTTGTTTTTTTTTTCTCACAAAAGGGACTTATACAGATACAAATGATATAGACAATAGAAAAAGAAAAGACAGAGAAAGAAAAAATATAGGGAATCCCTTTCCCATGCCACCCCAGAAAATCCTACCTGATGTTTTTTAGCAATCACAATCATTCTTGATCAGATCACAGCAGGCCCCGCCCCGCTAGTTTGCAGACAATCAAAACACCGGTAAAAAATGAGCGAGGCACAGGAGGACAATACCTTCATCCGGTTAAATATAGTTAAAAAAAACGCAATATACCATCCTGGGAACTATTTTAGATACAAAAGGTTCTTCTCTTCTTCATTCACAGATGAACCCCCTTATTTGAGGGTAAGCAGCATGCATTATCATGACATGTTAGATCATGACTTAAGGTACGATGAGTCAACCAGTTAAGATCCAGACGTCCGTGACTAAAATCCTTCATCCGGTTAAATATAGTTAAAAAAACCATAATATATATCGCAGGGGAAAAAAATGTCATTTTTTTTCAATATCGTGCAGATTCATTTCCATCTGCAGTCCTTAGGTCGGTACATAACAAACAACAAACACTAAAATCATTGCATAACCTCTATCACACAAACAATTATAAAACATGATTTAAGTACAGGTCAATACACTAAACTCACAGATTACAGTGTAATTAATGTTGACTGCTTGCTTAATATGAAATCTCCACTGGTTCCCCGTCAGTCAACGAATACCTTTCAAAAACCCCCTCCTTCCCTCAGCCTTCGCTCATCAGAAGCCGACCTCCTGTCTGTCCCTACTCTAACCAAGCACTGAACCTGGGGGGACGGAGCATTCTCTATCCCCCCCCCCTCCTCCCAAACTCACTCCCACAACAAACCGGAGACTGTACTAACTTCCCCACCTTCAAAACACTGACCAAAACTCGCCTTTTGGACTAGCTTTGAATGTGTGATTGGTGCCGTGTCCCTGTGGTAAATGTGGTTTTATTGCTCATCTTATTTTTTTGCCTCTGTAAAGCGTCTTTGAGCACCTGATGAAGGGCTTGATTAATACAATGTATTATTATAAATATAGGCCTATGTGGAAACATTTTCACAAGATTGACCACTAGATTGAACAACTTTCAGCTCAAGTTTTTTGTTTCCACATGTCCGTTCAAAAGTGAAATCTTTATCCATGCACATTTCTTTAAGTCTTCATCCCTACCTTGTTGTTTCCTACACTCAGTCTTGTCTTCCCCCCTCACACAGGCCACAGCCACCAGCTGTTCCACATCAGCGCAGTGGTGGGGACCCACTTCCAGATGGAGGGTGTGATGGCAGACATGGCGTCGCGGCGGACGTGGCTCCTGGCCCACGGAGCCGGGCCCTCCTTCCTGGGGACCATCGGGGTGCTGGTGGCCAGCCTCGTCCTCAACCTGGGCATCATCGGCATTTTCAGCGCCCCGTTGCTGTGGAAACAATGCCACAGCTCCAACCAGCCGCACACCTCCGCCTGCGAGTGCAAGGAGAAGTGACAAAGTGTCTCGGGCAGTTTGAGATGACTAACAGTCACCGTATAGCTCGTTTAACACCAAGATAAAGATCACGTCCACAGCTCAAAGTAGTTCTCTAACACCCTGACACCTGAAGTATTCATTCATGTGTTCACTCAGCAGCTGAGGACCCAGTCGCCTTTATTGAAGCCTTTTTCTGATGCTACATTAAGCTCCTATTTGAGAATACATGTCTGCCGTGTACAAAATGTTTATTTATTTCCCCCAATGTTCATCTAAAAAGGCTCTGGGTTGAAGGAAGCTTGCTGAGAAGTGCCTTATTGTAGACCCACACTGCATTTGCAATGTTTACAGTTCATCACTAAAAGTACATTTCAAATCTCAAACTGGAAACATCTAATATCGCAGGGATTATTATAATTATTTTGTTGCATATCCAGAATCTCCTTTTACGTTATTAAGGATTTATTGAAAATATTCTTTGTAACTGGACTTCTTGGTTAGTGTGTTTAAAGCAGTGTTTCGGCTCTCCTTAATACGATGCAGATTGGTTACCGGCTCTTATACATCCACCTATTGATTTCACTCTGCAGGGACGGGAATGGATTTGCAGATCATGTGGTTCCTTTTTTTCTGATTGCCTGCCTTATTATGAACCCCACAATCCACCCTCAAAAATCTTACAGTGCGGCGGTGATTAAAAGACAGGTACCATTTTTTATAACGGTACATTACCATGGCAACACTATAGTGGCCTCATGCCCCCTGAAGGTCTTGAACAATTTTTATGTTCAGAGCAAACGGCACCATTTTCTCTTTTCTCTTGTTCTTCTCTTGTTCTTCCATCACATATCTGCTCCGAACATTTATCACATACAAAAGCACTGAAATTCCGCATTTGCATTTTTCCATTGCAGTCACATTTCCAACCCTTGAGGTTTATAACTTGAAAGCTAAGAATAAAAAGATATGAAAAGAAGTGTTTTCAGTCAGATTGGAGTCTTGGTGTTGCAGTACTTTGTTGGACATGCAGTTTAACAAACTATACTATTTGTATTCTGTGGTTTTGTTTTGTCCCATGAGACTGTTTTATAAATGCACCACTAAACTAATAATTATATATATTTAAAAAAATGTATTATATTTAGTAATAAGCAGGAATTTGGGGAAGATCAACAGTACAATTTAATGATGTTATTTAAGTTCTTACTAAATTAACAATGTTGTAATTTGCATCTGTTTAAAACAAGCAGGGGAAAAAAAGACAGATATTGGGTTTACAATTTTAGGCATCTTTCTCTTCGACCCTTATTTCTTACCTCGTTGTAAACTTAATATCTTTAGTTTTGTCTTTCTTACCTCGACAACTCGGCAAAGGGCATTTTCTTTGTGTATCTTTTTATGGACAAAACAATTGATGGAAAAACTGGCAGATTAGTTGATGGTAACATTTCAAAAGAATTGCGTTCAAATGATGTGGTTTTTCTCACTTATTTAAAGAAAATAATGTGTTACGGACCTAACTTACGTAAATTAGATAATTTACTCATGTTGTCATAGCAGTACTGTACATACAAACTATGCTTCAGAGACTGGCAAAGAGGTGTTTATAGGCTTTAATGGGACGGGGTCTAAACATTTGTGTTATAGCGCTAACATGTAGGTACAGTTTTAAACAAAGCTGCTCTTACTTGACAAATGGTTTGGAAGGCACATCTGTGTAAAACCAGTTTATGCTTGTATGGCACACATTCACACTAAATACCACTAGTAACACCATTGGTTGGCACTCACAGAAAACATGTGGCTAACACACACACACACTCTCAAACTTTTCTTATAGCTGTGTTGGTATACGTTTTAATAAGAGGGTTAATGTATGTGATATTATGGGATGAGGTGTGTTACAGGTTGGATGCTGAAGTAGAAATGTGGGACAGATTGAATGTGTAGATTCACAAACACACACAAGAACACACACTTTGTATCAGAGCAGGGGAGAGGAGATGTTCTGAAGGTTAGTGTGTATAAATATCACGTCGGCCTTCATGTTGCAGACAAAACAGAGCAGTATTTGCCCTCAATGGCAGTGACTCTTTTTGTTTTATCTCCACCCCTGCCCAGCGTGGATCGATATTTAATTTTCTCGACAGTCATCATCTTACAGCGTTCCTGGGTTTGACCCTGTTGATTCTTGGAATTGCATCATTACTGGCTTCTGTGGTGGTTCTTTGCCATCGACCCAAACCAGTTTGGAACTCATTTATTTCTGAGCTGCTGTTGTTTTCTTCTGTCATCTCACTCGGCCGTTTGGTGCCTGCACTGTTTCCAGCAGTTTGACGGTTATGAAGCTCCAAGATGCTTCAACATCAAAAAGATCGATGCGGATGTCGTC
>NW_011349521.1:145538-146540 GCF_000735185.1 Notothenia coriiceps | reverse complement strand
CATTTATTACTGAAAATGATCAGTTCCTGGGGCCCAGAAATCTCCACACCACACCACTGTACCTCTGGGCTGTTTTTCACAGTGAACTTTTTGGTTTACTCCTCAGTGAGCAGGCAGGTCAGGTTGTAATTATCAGGAAAACTTGGCACTTTTCTTGAGACGATTCTTTAAAAACAAATACAGCGTGTTGAAGGATGCTCAAATATGTGGAATAGAGAGAAACGATGAGTGCATAATGAAACATTTGAGACAAGAATACAAAACGGGGTTTGACAGACTTAAAGGTAACCCTTTTTTATTTTGTTTCATTTTGTTCCTTGTCTGTTTAAAAAAAACAACAACAACAAACCACTCTTAAAATGTATAAATACTTATGTGTTCTTTCCTTTGTATAATGTGTAATTTGCTATTTTGTTCTAATAGACTTGTGTAATAAATTAAGCTTTTTATAAGTGTAACAATTCTCACTGGAATCATTTTAAGTGTCTTAAAAACAGATTGAATGTCTGTTTTACATTCATAGCATGTTATCAATAGGAATGTCTTAAACACAGTTTAGCAGACTCATTATTTGAACTACAGAATAAAATATGCATGTTTACTGACTACCAACAATTGTTTTAAATATTGATTCATCTTTCAGTCTACAAAATGCCAGAAAAAAGGAGAAATACAGAATACATTTTCCACATTTTAAGGTGATATCCTCAAATGTCTTCTTTTGTCCGACAAACTCCAAGATATTAAAATGAACAGACTGATTTTCCTTGCAGCTCTAGTGTGATATGCTGATAGGAAAGTTGTCTTTGAGGAATGATTTAAAAATCTGTGCAGACATTGCAGATCCTTTATTTTATCACCAGTCTGTGTTTTCCTTTTCATGGGATCTGCTGCCTTATCCTTTCATCTCTGTGTGTGTGTGTGTGTGTGTGTGTGTGTGTGTGTGTGTGTGTGTGTGTGTGTGTGTGTGTGTGTGTGTGTGTGTGTGTGTGTGTGTGTGTG
>NW_011349521.1:126266-145463 GCF_000735185.1 Notothenia coriiceps | reverse complement strand
GAGAGAGAGAGTGTGTGTGTGTGTGTGTGTGTGTGTGTGTCCAGCAGAGGGCAGAACTCGACAGTAAGAATGTTTGAGCAGCTGATCGCTGCTATCGCTGATCTGCTTTCATCCCAAACCAAATGTGATGCAGTGTTGCAACAGTGTGAATCCCCACAGATTTATCTGGAGAAAAACCTGACTAACGTGTGCACACATTTAAGGAAAAAACATATATTTGTACAAAATTCAGCCTTCAAATGAGATTTCACTTAAATTGTTTGAGACTCTTCAACTGTTCCCAGTGAAGGTGCTTTAATAGGCAGCCTTTTGAACTGTGAGTGTTCTCAGTTAATACATAAAGAACTGCTTGATTTCATTCTACCAAATCTAAAAACGCTGATGTGAAATGATCTCTTACTGCTCACTTAACATCCAGAATGCTGGTAGACTAAATCATTAAAAAAAATGTGAATTTGTTTTTTGCGTTTAAGTTATCCATATTGTTGAAAGCTGCAGGCTGCACACACTGTAAATGCAGTGTACATATAAGCTTTTCTCATTGTTACTACTCATATCTCTGATGTTTTATAGATAGGACTGCTCTGCTGTAAATAGTTTCAACATCTTTGCAACAGTTATTTTCCTAAGTCACCATTTGTAATGCCCTGCAGTATTGATATTGAAGCATTCAGAGTGGTTTATTATTAGCAGGACACAGACCACAATTAATCTGCATTGACATTATCATAGAAGGAATAATTACCATACAAAAATCAATTTCCTGCATACATGCATTATACAATGAGGTGGAAGATTAAAAAGGGAAAGTTTCCCGCTGCAAAGCTCTAATAGGGGTTCCATTTTGAAAATGGCCTCATTTCCAGCTCTTATTAGGCTATAGTCATATCCAATATCCATCCAGGCTGGAGTCTCGAGTGCTTATTAAAAAGGTCCATTCTGAAACCACAAATGGAGCCCTTAAGGATAACGTGGACAACACTACAGAGTACTAATCCTATCTGGCCCAGAATCTGCTTGTAGACACTAGAAGAAACAATAAGCCAGACACGAGTCCTCCAAGTGTTTTCATCCCCCCCCCGGCACACCAGAGGAGGTAGAGGGAGAGAAAGAGACAGAGAAAGGGATGATAGCATTACTCACAATCCATTACCACTCCCTGGAGACGCTCTGCATACAGAGTGGTGGAGAGAGGGGGGAGGGAGGAGGTGAGGATGAGGAGGGGGTCGGTGGTGTGAGGTAGAGTGAAGGGTTTGGGTCGGGGTTTGCTTGCTGGAGGCCCAGCGGTAAGGCAATATGAAACTTGATTATTCCTTTTCAATAACCGTCTGCTGAGGATCCCGCGGAGACGTCGCAGGTTGCTGATTAGTTCGTCAAAAATAATAGAAGGCTCTTGAATGGCCTTGTTAAGATGTCTAACTTTAAACTACAGACCGCCGCCCAAGTCATTGTGTTCGCTCTGAAGCACGCCGTAATGATGGATGCAGAGGGATGGTCCTCCCCAGCCTGCAGACATTTTTTGTATCAAGTTTGTTTATTTTTAAGGGCAGACAATATACAAAGAGCTGGAGTAACAATACATGAATATATAGTTTCTTACACATTAATACAGAGTATGTACATTTAGTATTTACACTTAAAGGCATGTTTGTATAGACTCAGTCTTTCACCCTCTAAGCGTCTCATTTGGTTGAATTTAAACTTTTATTTTTTCTATGGAGTTGGCCCCACCTACAGTCTCTGTTTCAGAGCCATCTGTCCCCCTCCTCCTGGAGTTTCACTCACTTTAATCCATCTGTTGCCTCAGTGTGTCCCCTCCCCACCATCTTGCCCCCGTACTGAATTTCACTTCAGTGCTTTGATTTAGAAGGTCGCTACAGTAGCATGTTGAACATCGCTAATTTGTACAAAAGCCTCTCTCGAGTGTCGAAGGCAGGCCACAGGTCAGACTCTTGTTCTTTGGAAGTATTTTTGTTCATATTTGACAGGAGAACCGACAGAATTAAATGTAAACATACACTTTCACTGCTTATATATGACATTTTGTTCTTAAAAAATACTCATATGATACACTGGATTTGACAGAAACAATTAACAAGCTTTTGAAGTTTTTTGATTGTAAATTTTTGATATCTTATATACATTTTCTGATTGCCGTTAAATTACCTTTCATATCAAAACCTATCCAAAAAACAGTGACTATACTGTACAAGGGACTATCTACTGTGCCCTAATCTAAAACATTGCTTTCCACTTTTGACTTGTGAGGTGAAGTGCCCTCTCTTGTAATCATCCGTTTCATTTTCTAATTGCGTTTCGACACAAGTGTCACTTGTAGAGTTGTATAAAATGAAGACCAGCTCAGCTCAGAGCCAATATCCCCCAACAAGCCATCATCTGATATCCCAGCAGCGTAAAGCCCATATACAGTTACTTCAACAATTATCCATGCATGTCCCTCCATCTGGCGGATCTCACTTGAGATAAACATTCAACACTTTGGTAAACATTTGACAGGTTTGCAGAGAATGAGGGGCAGTAAACGGGGGTCGGGGTTACGCCGGGGTGAGGCGTAACTAAGGCGGAAAGGGACTGCAGATGCTTCCTCCGTCAGGCATCGAGGCTGGATATGGAGCAACTGTGACATGTTTTTAAATGAAACCAAGAGGAACCTGTTTAAAGAAATGACCTCCTGGATAGAGGAATGAAATTAAAGAAGAAGCTGAGGGTTCAATCAAAACCTCCCCAGCCTCTGAACTCCACTCGCTGGTTGGTCCTCGGCCCTTCAGCCCAGGATGTCCAGGTAGACGGGGGGGCTCCTGACCAGCGTCAGCAGGCGGCTGTGGAGGTCCTTGATGACCATCCTCTGCTGGGGCTCCCTCTGCCAGCAGCCCTGCATCAGCAGGTGCACCTCTTTGGGGCAGGTGCGCGGCCTTTCCAGCTCCCGTCCCTGCGTGATGCATTCAATGGCCTGTTGTGGGCGAAATACAAAAGAACGCAATATTAATATTTATCCTCAATTGCTCCAGGACAAACAATAGAGACTGTTATCACTCTGTTAATTGTTTTAGTGTCAGGATGGAATTACCTTCTAAATAACACCTAAGACAAAGTACAGCTAAGGGTGATGGGATATCCAAAGTTTTGCACGTAGTCATTAACTAAACAATTGGATGTAGCCATTTCCTGACATTTTAATGGCAATACACAAGGGTCAGAAGATACCATTTATTTTCAATTGATCCTCTGAATGGAAATTGTTTGAGTAATTACTGAGACATCACATGTCACTTGTTAGACGCTTTTATCCAAAGCAACTTACATACCCAATACTGTGGGCAATTCCCACAGGAGCAATTTGGGGTGACGTGTCTTCAGGGACACAACGACATGCTGACTGCAGTGGGGTTTGAACCTGTGCTCCCCTGATCCGAACACCAACGCAATAGTCCACTGCGCCACACGCCTCCGTAAACCAACCTCCTGATAATCACCACAGTTATTGGTTCTCTGGGAATTATGAATCTGCACAACATGTTGTTCCAATCCATGTAGTTGACGCTGATATATTTCATATGAACAAGTTAAAACTTTGACTTGCTAGGGGTGACATTTTTAAATTCTCAGTCTGCTAAAATGTATTCAGCATAAAACATTTTTTCTTGAACTAACGGAAACTTCTTTGCCCAACTACCTTCAAATATACAGTCCTACAGACGCGTCCATTAGTGGAGACCTCGGGGACAAATGACAGCAGCCAAAATATGAATAACCTCCAGCACAAACACTAATGGCTCTGATGACTGATTGAGTTCACACGCTCTCGCTGCTCAGTGAATAAATCACTGCTAAGCCTAGAGAGAGGTTTTCACTGCGCTCTCCATTTGAAGGGTTACGGACTTAATTTCTCTCCATTGTTAACCTTGGCCTGATACTATGAGCAGAAGAGGCCTGTCAGCGCTGAGCCAATTCACAGCAAAATGGCCCGTCAGTCCGCCTCGCCGCTCAACACAAAGACTCACATCGCCAGCCCCAAATGGCCGCTGTCGCCACGCGTGCACTGACAGTATTTTGGGATGATTTATCTCTGCCACGGCGTGTTTAGGAAACATGATGATTTTACCTGTCCTTCATTGGCCGAGACAGATTAGGTTAACAAGGTTAAAGCTCATTGGCCCTGGGCAAAAATGAGAGCCAATGAGATTAGCATTGAGTGCTGGGGAAAGTGATCTACCCTTCTCTGGAAAGGAGAGAGGGTTTGGGCCTGTAATAGCACCGCTGTGGTCACAATGGAGTCCCACTTCTTGGTGCTCGAGCTGCAAGGGCTAGACTGAAATGCCCTTAATTACTATGAATGTATTGATTACTTTAGGACTGTAGAGCGTTGAAAAACTTCAATAGCATATGCTCTGAAGTATCCACCACTGCAGTGAAAATGCTTTGTTCTGCATGTTCTCAATGCACCAAAAAACGGCCATTTACAAATGTGTTTGCACAAGTATGGGCTGAAAAAAAAAAAGTTCTGGTTCATTTGACGTTTGTAAGTAGATCTCAAGAGGCTATAGTAAACATTTTAATACCAACAACCTATTTCAGTCAGACAATCCACGTTTATATACATAGTTTGAGCGCTTAGGCCTGGGCCTCATCACTCCACACATTTGGGATAAGAATAGCTTAGCTCACTAACTTTAAAGGTCTGACTATCAACGCCTCTAATGCTCACTAATTAACAAGTTGTATCTGTTTATTTGGATACGATTTAAGTAAACAAACTTAGTTTTACGGAGAAACACGTAGACTATTTCAAGCATCAGCTTCAAGCAGGTGTCAGTAAGCTAGTTTTCAGTTGCTATGCTAGCTTGTCTGCTACTGTGAAGGTTAACAAGATTTGTGCAGCGGAAGGAGAAAGTAAAAAAGTAAATATCATGTCTCCCACAAACAATATAGGTAAATCTATACTACATTTCTTTGGAAGTGACAGAAAGAAACAATGACACAAGTCTACCAAGGCCTAAAATCAATACAAGAAAAGATATTTATCTAATATTTACTTACTAGTTTCACTTTCATTGTTGAGGTCTGGACATCAAATCAATTTTTATTATTTGACTGGAAATCTGAGTGTCTAGTTAAAACTCAACAGTGAAATATTAAACTGTGTTGACAACAGCCGAGAGAAAGCACTCCGTCAAGCAGCAACTTTCTCAGGGTAGAGCCACAATCCTTTCCTACAGCCACAAAAATAACACAATTAGTTTAATGACGTCTATTGTTTGTCTCCTGGTTTTAAAGTGCCATTTGAGTGCTGTTTTATCTTTGGAACAAAGTCTCTCAACAATATGTCGAGTCTTACCAAAGTATGTCTACATAAGGACGGCCATTGACTGAAAAACACACATGCTGAATTTAATGGATATGGACGAAACCAAGTTACTGTGGATATCTGAAGACCTTGAAAAAAAGGTAAGTGAGAAAAATATATTTCTTTATTTGGGTGAGCTGACCCTTTGTTTGGTGTGTCCTTCATTGATAGATATAAACAAAACATACTTAAATGTGTCCTGGCATCAGGAAAGACTGAATGATTTGGCAGTAGCAAGTTACGTCTTTGTTTTATGGACTATCAAAGGGCGGTGGTGGCGAAGTCGATAGGGAGTTGGCTTGGCAACTTGAAGGTCACCAGTTCAAGTCCCGACCAAGTGCTACCGAGGTGTCCCTGAGCAAGGCACCGTTCCCTACACTGCTCCCCAAAATGGCAGCACACTGCTCTTAACACTAGGATGGGTCAAATGCAGAGAAACAACTTCCCCACCAGTGATTAATAAAAGTCCATCTTATCTTAAAGATGACGATGAACTTTCTGTCCCACCCACCTCACTGTTGGACAGCTGGTACCAGGGCTGTTTCCCGTAGGTGAAGATCTCCCACAGGACCACGCCGAAGCTCCAGATGTCGCTCTCCGTGGTGAACTTCCTGTACATGATGCTCTCCGGCGGCATCCAGCGGATCGGGAGCATCGTACGTCCGCCCACCTGAGGAGGACAGTGAGGGAATGTAAGTAATGTTTCATCCTCATGCTTAATGGAAGTGTCAAGGTGGATATTAAACCACTTTGCTTTCTTGAGGGAACTTAGCAGAAATACCACATTTTGGTAGCACATACATTCAAATCTTGAAGAGAATATGATTCCTCTTCAGCCTTGAACTATCTATAACTCAGCTTGAATGTGAGGCAGACAATCTGAACAATAAGAGTTTAAACATCCTGATACGCTTCAATACTTTGCATTTAACGTCAGAGAGAATGAACTCAAAGACACCAAGATAAAAACAATTTGCAAGGCCAAACATAAGGGCTGGGTGGGAAATTAAGTCCTGTTATTACACTCTGGCTGAACTGACACTTTGAGGAACTTGTTAAAGTCTTGTGTTTTTATTTTCCAACACTCACCCGGTAGTAATCCGTGCTGTAGATGTCCCGGGACATGCCGAAGTCTCCGATTTTGACCACCACGCCCTCCCCCACCAGGCAGTTGCGGGTGGCCAGGTCGCGGTGGACAAAGTGCAGCGAGGCCAGGTAGACCATGCCCGAGGCGATCTGAGCGGCGATGTGCAGCATCTGAGGAAGAGTCAGCTGACCCAGAGGGGGCATCTTCGTCTCCTCAAGGATACGAGCGTCAGGGCCGTGAGCTCTGCAGGGGACACACCACAGACATGTGAGGGTTGGATTTGGCATCTTTAAGATTATTTCAATGTATATTTTGGGCTTTATCAAACATGAAAGGGACATATGTAAGAACATACATTAAACCCAGGCAGTGGTAGAATAAGTATTTAGATCAATAAATGTCCTTCAAGTATCGAAGTAAATGTATTTGTTGAGAAGAATGGCTGCTGCGAGTGATATAATGTTTTTTTCTTATTCTCCTTCACTTTCTTTAAAAACTTTACTTTTTGTAAAATCTCTATATAATCGGACCTCTTCTGAAATTGTTATTTCAATTAAACCATTAGAGAAGTTTAGAAGGGAAAAGTCGCTTTGGTGTAAGAAACCACAAATAGAAACAAGCAAAGTACTAAAGGCCGAAAATTGGTTTAATCTAGCATAGACGTACTGCAGCATGAAATGGACATTTAAGGAGGTAATTTAATCAAGTTAATTACCTCTAAGTACCTCAAAATTGTACCAAAGCACAGTACAAGAGTGAAATTGCTCACACCAGTGGACCAGAGTGTAGTAGTTTTAATTGTTGCCAATATACTGCTATACGTTTATCAAGCACCGTTTGCATTAGGTTATTCAATTATTTCAAGGTTAGTTTCATTGGTTCAAGACTTAGTCATCACTGCAATGAATATATGTCTATAGGCAGTATAACCTTATATTTATATTCACTAATTGAGTGATTTTTTCTGAGGACTCAGTTTGTATCAATTGTAATATATGTAACGAGCCATTGCTTTTAGAAATACTTTAAAGGTAAGATGAGTTTAGACTCATGTTTATGCTTTTTTAAAGATGTTTTTCTTATTACTGCTGCTAGATGACAACATATTTTCCTTCTTGGATTTCTTTTCTGCACTGCAGCTGAAACCATGACTTTTGTCCAGTGTAAAGTGGACTGTATGAACACACATATTTCCATTTGTAAGGAGCAGAGCATGCTGGCCTCTGCTATTCTTCTCTGTTTCTATTGGCTGTCCAGATTAATGAAATGCTGGGATTGGGCTCCCAGTGTGTTTTCAGCTGTGGCATCAACCTTGAGTGATCTGAAGGACAATGACCTCAGCATGCAATCTGCTGATTGAACATTTCTGACATATATGAGCTCTTGAGAGCATGACAGACCTGGTCGGCATGACCCGGCCATAATAAGAACATTTAATAGAAACCATAAGGCTTGTAATACGCCTTCAATTGATTTGCAATAATGCAATTCGGAGATGCAGAGCCAATTGACTCTCGCTCGTTCTTCTGTTGATCATAAACACCCACTCTCACGTCAAACTCAGCCTAAATGAGCAAATCACTGATGATGTGTCTCCATCCATCCTAATATCTCTCCTCTCCACTTTGTCCCCTCCTTACAAAGGAAGTTGTCTATACAATCACTATTAGTTTAAAAGGCAGGTGGCAGGGTGGGAAGGCAGCTGCATTGTGGGGGCCCTTGGACATTTCACCCATTCTGTCTTCTGGAAATGCGATTTCCATCCATTGGTGAACATATATCTCAGGCAGAATCTGTGTGCATGCATGTGTGCTTGTGTGTCTTCACTCCCAATCTGTCTCCTGTGGAGGACACCTGGCAGACTGCATCCACTGCGTCTGCTCTAACAGTTTAGTCCCATGCTTGCCCAGGTGCCAAGTGAGCTCTGATAGGTCAACACTGTCTCGGTCCTCAGGGACTCCTTCAGCTCCCTCCAGAGGTTCATACACTTATCATTTATAACAGATTTAAATAACACATTTGAATCTCTTCTGTCACTGTGTATTGTGCTATTATAAACCGCTACTTTAGAAATCACATCTTGTCTATTTCCACTTAAGGGCTGAATCTGAATATTTAAAGCATTTATTAGAATTCAAATAAAACCCTGTAATGCACTCTTCTTAGTATTATCATGCCAGAACATCTTATAAATAACAGATGTGCCCCTTGCCTTGACATGTTGTGAATCACTTTAACGACAAACAAGAGATGTGCCAGCTATCCAACAAAAAAACTCCCACACTGATTTAACAAAGCACATTTTTTTTTGTCTACAATTCACTGCTGGCTTCATTTTCAGTTAACTAATTTCAGGCAAACTTTAAAAGGAGGAAAAAGGATGTGAAATGATGGAGTTAAAGCAAATAGCTCATATTAAGGGATGTCTGCGTGAATTTAGCAAAAGATTATTGCCGATGTATCCAAAAGAGGTGTCAAACTTACAGAAGGTTTAAAAAACAGACTCTAAAGGTCCCCAGACAGAACCAAGCTCTTTGTAAATAGTTATTTAGAGACCTCTAAAGCAGTGCAGCATCATAATATCAGTCTATACAGTACACAGTTGTGCCGTTGTCCTTATTCATACACGCAGACACAGATGCCCTCTGGGACCACTGGAAGCACACAACCTTTCAAAATCACTGAAACTGTAGCCGAACTGCAGCTAACAGTGTCTACAAAGACCTGGACACTTTAAATGGTGTGTTAGAGGAAAACTGCCAACAGACTCTGACTCTAACAGTTAATGATAAAGTGCTTTTCTCAAAGTCACTTAGAATCCGGTGTAAAGGTGTCAGTGTGTGGCTGATTCTTACATTCGTCTTCATTATCAACAATTAACGTTCATTTTGGGACACAAATTCATATGTTCTCCTTTTTGCTGTTTTATTTAGTTTAAAAAAATATATATTTTGTCTTAATGCCTTTGTGCCTTTTTTAATGCACTCTGAACGGTGCTTTACAAATAATCTTTCCTTACCTAATGTTATGATCATTCTCTCAATTAATTAATAAATAGTTTGTTCAATGAATTATTATACCCTGAAGCCCAAGTACAAATATTTGAATTGCTTTTTCATCAGAGATATGCAGTTTAGTTTCATAGAAGATTCTAAAAAATATGAAATATTCAAATTATAATTTATGCTATTCATAGAAATTAATAAAAAGTTTTGGATTCATTTTGTGGCAATCAGTTAATTGTTTCAACTATTTTCTGAATAGACAAATAAATACTTTCCCATTTAGCTGCTGGATAAACTTTAGCATGTATTTCAGTTTTTTAACGCTGTTCCTGAGCATCTTGAGCAGGTCTGCCACGTACCTCAGAAACCGGTTGAGGTCTCCATGCCTCATGTATTCAAACACCATGGCCAGAGGCTCTCCGTCTGTGCACACGCCGTAGAATCGCACGATGTGCTGGTGTTGGAGCACCGTCAGCAGCTCCGCCTCCCTCTGGAAGTCCTGCCGGGTCGACTCGTTGGCGTCCTTTAGAGTCTGTAACCACACAACATGAATATTTTGGTTACTTAGCATACAATAAAAGTAAAACCTTTTAAATGAACTACGTTAAAAGCAACCGACTGTGTAAGAAAAATAAATTGTGTGATAGAAACATGGAAGTAAAGTTGCTGTTATAGAGAGAAATCAAGTGTTCCTCCATTGGACCCAGAATCCCTTACTGCGCCCCTGCTTATGAGTGATGACATGTTGCAATAAAAGCAAAGTCTGATTAATGGGAAGATAAATGTTTGCAGAGTCAGATTCATCGTCTGGTTTTTATTCGCTGCGGTTTGCACTAACCTGTTGTAACATGAGCTGTGTATTAAACCAGCTGACTGTCCTCTACAAAGACATCTCGCTCTGAAACCGCAGGATGTTATTTCAGTGTATGGAGGATTTAAGTTTAAGTGCAGTGTATTTACTCTTGATGATGTGTTATCAAATAGCACGTATTTAATTATCAGCATTTCTCCCTTCATCAGATGATGGACAGTTGAGAGCTGAAGGAAGAGGGAGTTGGGGATAAAATGTAAAAAATGTCCCGTGCTGGACTCCCCAAAATTAATTGTTGAGTGTTGCAGTTTATACAGATAAAACAGTAACTGGCTTCATTAATAGTGTAAGTGATGTCGACATAATGAAAACGAAGTTGCGAATGTACTCACCTTGATAGCCACCAGCATCTTGTCGCTGTCGGGGCTGAGGTGGGCACATTCTGCCAGGTAAACTTTCCCAAACGCTCCCTCACCCAGCTCCCACTTCAACACAATGTCCTGCCGTTTGATATTCTGGACACCTGATCATGAAATACAAATAAATGTTAGAAAGTCTGTGTGAAATGGTGTTTGTGTGGACCAAAAGTGAATTATACATGCATGAGATTTCACAACTTTAGTGCTATAGTTTACTTCCCTTATACAATCCATTTTGAGAAACCTAATAAAAAACTAACCAAAACCTGAAAGAAACAGACAATGTTTAAAACACTGCAAATGAAAAAGTGTAATAATAATAACAACAATCAAGACACTGAGATGTAATAATATTTGGGGGAATGAGCATAATTGCAGATTTTAGTTCAGTAATAACACTCACACATGTCTTTCTCCTTGATGATGCCGCAGAAGTACTGTGGGTTTTCCACAAAGCTGGATAAACCAGAGTCTTCATCTGAGGAAGGCGGGCTGGTTCCAAAGTTCATAAAACGAAGCGACACGGCCAGATCATCCTCAGTGCCCAGAGCTGATGAGCCTAATGAAATGGGGAGGGATGCAAACAAGCCAAACTGAGTGATATGTAACATCTAATCAGACTCCAACCACTTGTGATTGCATTGACCATCAAAAGAAGATTCAGAGCTCATTTCCCCCCCCTTAGAGGAATCGAGGCTCTCCGCTACCAACTAGTCTGTACGTTTGCTGATGCCATGGTGACAGATGATTACGAGCTCTAATAATCACCATCATCAACCATGTGGCAATCAGGACACATTGAAGTGAAAAAAGGGGAAGGAAGCCTGAATGGTTAGCAACCCCCCGACTACAGTGCGTATTAAAAGCCAAACAAGTGGGGCCCAAATTGTAAAACCCACTCAGCAAGGCAAACCACAGAACCCCTAGAGTCCAACACGGTAGAAAATGGAACAACAAAGAGAGAGCACAGAAGCGATGGAGGGAAGGAAAGAGGGAGCAGGGTCCACTTAGGCAATCAGGCCCACTTAGGCACTTTGAGAGTGAGAAGGCTAGATGTGTGTGTGTGTGTGTGTGTGCGTGTGTGCGCGCGCGTGTGTGTGTGTGTGTGTGTGTGTGTGTGTCGGGGGGTGGGAGGTTGGGTCAGAGTGGAGCTTTATCACGTTTAGCTGTTCCTCCATCCGTCCGTCCATCCGTCCGTCCATCCATCCCTCTATCCATCAATCAATCCATCCATCCATCCATCCATCCATCTATCCATCCATCCATTAATCTATCCATCGATCCATCCATCCCTCTATCCATCTGTCCATCCATCCATCCATCCATCCATCTATCCATCCATCCATCCATCCATCCTATCCATCTATCCATCTATCCATCCATCCATCCATCCCTCTATCAATCTATCCATCCATCCATCCATCTGTTGATCCATCCATCTTCTTTAATGGCCATCACCACGTGCCGGTGGCTGAGGGAGGTTGCTGCCGCCGCTCTCATGCAGTAATTAAGGCACTTTAGCCCGGCCACACAGCGGCACACAGCTCAGTGGAAGTCCTATATTAGTCTGACTCTCCTGCACATTACCTTCTGAGAGCCTGACAGAACCATCTGTGATTTGAAACAATAATTTGGCAGAACGTTTCACTATGGCTCATTGCAGTTTGCATTGTATGCCTTCAGATTGTGGTTCTGGGCTGACACAATGTCGCGGGTAAAGGGTATCATTTTAACTCCAAACATATCGTTTGAAAGTTATCTTGAAGTAAACTTTTAGTGATTCCTGATTCCTGCCGAAGACTTTCCTGTTGTTTCCTGTTCTCTCCTGCTTCCAGTATTTCTGCTAAGCTAAGCTAATAAACGTCTGTATCTAGCTCTTTGTTAGCACTAAGGTAAAATCATCCGATAAAGAAAGGATGATTTTTATCCTCATATTCAGCTATATTATACATGCAGTAAATGAATTTCAGTGATTGTGATTTTTACTTACGGTGGATCCCAAACTTGGAATGCTGACCGCACTTGTTAATAACCAAAACCATGATGAGAAGGAAAATGCAGGCAAACACAGCGAGACTGACAGCCACAGACACCTGTTCAAACAAAGACAAATTAATTTCTCACACTTACTAAAATCACAGTGAGTCATTACATTTGTTTTTATGACAAATGACGCACAGACGTACCACAAACACTCGACTCTCCGAGTTCTCTGTGACGTCCATGTCTGATTTCTTTGTCGGTACTGAAGGGCAGGAATAGAGATTTGTTAAAAAAAATTACAATGTGTATGGAGTGGTTTTAGGAGAATGAAAAAAATACTTACTTGGTTCAGGGACTAGTATGAGGGAACAAGAACACAAAAACACTTAAATGAGTACACAAACTTTAGTCATAGGGAATGTTTTTAGGTTTTGAAGGTTGGGTAAACTAAGTATTATTTTTAAATTTTTACATACACACGAGTGGGCAATATGTCAATTTGCAGATATCTAAGAGCTTAGCGTTACTTGTTTTTTTCAATAACTTAATATCTAGTATACTGTTATCTTCAAAAGCAGAATTGTTCAGGAGCGCATAAGTGGTTTCTGATTTTTCCCTCATTGCTTTCTAATAAGTATATTGTGGACATTTTTATAAGTGTTGCAGAATAATGAAGCTATTGTTTCAAAAACGGACCAAGTGGCAGGGTTACAATATCATGTTCACCTATATTCCTCTTCAAGTTGCCCTAATGGCCTCCTTGGCTGATTATGGGATTCTGCTCGGGAAAATTACCATCCTGCCGCTCCTAAACTGTTTCAGGAACTCACCTGGAATTATCCCCTCAGGATCGAACATGTCGAAGGGGTTATCCATGAACAGCCCCTCAGCTGTGGCCTCATCCCTCCCCAGATTGTTCTGCACGATCAGAGTGTAGTGGCCATTGTTGATGTGGGTGGGCTTGTTGAGGAAGAGACACCCGTGTTTCACCGATCCGTCACCCAGATCGGGGATGAGCTGGGTGTATGTGTATATGCTCTTTCTGAGATCTCTGCCATTGTAGCGCCAAGTGATGTTCGGTTCAGGATTTCCATCCACAGCGAAAGGGAAACACCAGTGGTGCTGCGGCTCAGCCTCTTTCAGGAAGATGATTTTGGCTGAAACTGTTGAGATATAACATTTGGGAGTTTAGTAATGGTAGAGATGGAGGAGATTGGGAAAGTGAAAGTGTTAACTGATGAAATACTCCTGACTGTGTACTTCTAAACTGGAAGTCAATTATGAAGTGAAGATTATAATGATTTCATAAATGTGCTCATTGAGAAATGATATCACTCTCATGTCTGTTTGTAAATATGAAGTTACTGTATCTTAGCTTAGCATAAACACTATAAACGGCCTGCTCCTGACAGAAGGGTAATAGAAAAACCCCAAAAATGAATCTGCAACTATATAAAGGGTCCATGTCATGCTTTTCGGGTTATTACCCGTCCCCTTGTGCGTTATGAATGTTTTTCTGCATGTAAACGGTCTGCAGAGTCAAAACCCTCAAAGTACACCCTGTAGCGAGTAAAGCTCTAACACAGAAAAGACCTGTCTATGCTGCCCCAGAGCGCCTCATTGGAGATTTCTCTTTTTCCATTGTTTGCTTCCTGGGTTCTGTGACGTGTGAACACACAAATCAACATCAAATTACCAGATTGGCCCAAATGGCCCAATCCGCGGAGTACCTCACACACCACCAGGATCCCTTGGCTAACTAACAGGGAGTCACATTGACTTGCGTAGAGCTCCCTGAACGCTGGTAATAGACGAGTTGGGATGGCGGAGAAATGCTCTCCGCAGACCCATTCTCACAGCGTTATAAACCGTTTTCTTACTCAATATCAAGCCACACTTATTGTTTTTACTTCGGCTGTGAGTGTTTGTGTGTGCTCAGGAGGAGTTTTGCTGTATCGCCGACCCGGAAACCTATCCGCTCCTCGCAGCAGCAACGAGCCTCGCAACGCCCCGATCAATCAGAGCACACTGAGCTCACAGGGAGGGGGGGGAGGGGGCAGGAGCTCCAACAAGCCGTTTAGGACAGAGAGTGAATACCCGGTGAATACACATACTATACAGAGATGCTGTATGAGAAACCAATGTGAGTTTGGAAAATTGCAAAATTTAAATTTTTTCTAGTAGACCTCAACAATGGAAATATGATCAGTAGAAATGGCCATGACATGGGACCTTTAAATGATTTATTGAGTTTTCAATTACATTCTCTTAAATTAGATGATTTTCTGCTTTGCTCTCACAGAAAGGTATGACAAAAAAAGAAGTTTGAAGATGTCACCTTGAGCTCTAGGAAACCTCACTATTTATGTGAGATTAACCACATAAATAATCAACACAACTACTAAAAAATAACAATTACTGTCAAATAAATAGTAGTGAGTAGTGGTAGTTAGGTAAAAAGCACAACATTTTGTAAAGTAGATATGAAATGGCAAAACTCAAAAGAGTTGACATTCCGTACCTAAAAACTGTAATTAAGGACAGCACTTGTGAACTTAATGTACTTTTTCACTTTAAATGACTGGTTATTGCTGGTAAATGACTAAAATCATGATTATAGAGATGCTCGTTTAAATGTACAAGCCTGAGATGTAATGCTTAATGTGCACCATTATCATGTGTAACATAAAGTCAGAGGTTGGTGAAGTGCCCCATAGGTTCCTCTCTGAGTTTCCATGAATCAATGTTCTCCATCTGTACTGCAAACCTGTGCTGACCTGCTATTAATAATGGATCCCGGTCGTTGTTGCGCCCCCGACCACAAAAGCTACCTGGAAGCTCTGCTGGACGTGAAGTTACAGGAAATGGCCTGTTTTAGATCGAACATGACTCTGAAGTGCCGGGACCCCTCATACACACTGACATTGTGCTGCTCTTAACCCATGACCCAGCCTCACAAAGTGCTGTGCTAAGAGGATACCGAGGCATTTGTCTTTTTTGTTCCAGACCTCGCTGAATTCTGCGGCTAAGTGAAAATTAGCACAGTTAATCATTTTTAAATAATCATCCATTTGCGACCCCTACTAAACTTACACAAGGTATTTCACTGCAGGGGTTAAAAGTATGGCTAAAATAATGTTTATTGTTGTCACTGAAGAATTAGACAACAACAAAATCTATTTTATAATACACAAATGACTCCTAGCATCCCTCCAGGCACATTCATTGTTAACTGGAACCTTTGCATACAACAATATTAACTTTGCCATTGTGTATGTTAATAAAAACGTGCACTCTGAATCCACCTTTTAACGTCAGAGTCAAAAAGAAAAATATTACATTGCAAAAAACATGTTTTAGAAAAGCTCTTCTATGAAAGGGAAGCCACACGGGCACCATGAATCAATGGCACAGAGAGCCACTCAGCAGTAAACACCCACTGTTCTGGAAGGTAATTAAGAGTAATTAAAGGGCTAGCGGTTAACGAGTGTCCGTCCACCAGGGGGGCTGATGTTGATAGATTAGCAGCACTAACGCATTTAAAGACTGCCAATCACTGCGGATGAAGCGGTTTTCCGGTGTAGGAGGGAAAAGTCCATTAGCACAGGCTCAAATCAGATCTTAGCATGGGTTATCAGCCCATTTTCCTGACGTTCATTATCTGTCCCTTGATGCTCGTGCATTTGGCTGCAGCTGAATAGGCGCCCGTGCTCTTTTTGGCTGTATTTTCTAATGAGTGTCACTGTGTTGGTGATATATGATATTGTTTAGGGCAGTATTTTTTCAGTAATGTATCGCTAATGCATCTGAGTCTGTTTTGTGAGGGGCCGCTGGGTGCTGTCATTCCTCGGTGTTCCTCAACTTCCAGATGCACTAATGCATCTGAAGAAAACAACAGTAAACCTCCTGGGTCAAGCTGCAACTGTAATTTAGAAGTACGAGGTGAAAGAGTTCTTTAAGAGCAAGGAGAGGTAGGTTCACTCTCTTTTGCCCTTCCATTGTATCCCCTGCATTAAATGACTAGCCATACCTGCAGCACTTCACTCATATTATTGTAACACTTCTCACCAGTCGCCAGAGTGAGTGGCAGATGACAAAGAACTCCATTAGAAGCATGGTGGGTGCATACTCGTATTTGTAGAGAGGGCATTTAGAAGAAATCAGTGCAGTGCTTTTTTCTTTTCTCTGGCTGTCCACCCTGCCTGCACTAGAAAAAATAGCCCCAGTGTGCTCTCGCCCTAACCTCCATTAAGCCCGACGACTTGTATAGAGCCGGTGAGCTCTCAAAAGTGAGGTTTTATTTTGCAGGCACTTACACTCAATGTCCAATTGCACCATCTCCTCCCCGGGCCCAGCTTGGTTCTCGGCCTCACAAGTTAGGTTGTGCAGGTTGTCATCGGAAGAAACGTTGGTGAGGAAAAGGACCAGCTCAAACGTGGAGCCCGAGATTCTCTTCTGTTAGCAGCCGATGGCACAGAGAAAAGAGCAGAGGAGGTTAATGCAGCCCGGTCACAACTACATATGGATCACTCAGAGGTACACAGGTCAGAGGGATGAAATGAGACACCATTTTCTACATTTACTGAAGATCAATAGAATACAGAACCCATCTGAACCTCATTTATACAGGTTTAAGCTACAGGTTATCTAAATAGCTGACAACACAAGGAGACAAGCAGGAAAACATTTGAAATGTGAAAGTAATAAAATAAATAAAACTTAGCTTAGACAAATACAGCCACAAGCAGACAGGCAGAGTTAAAAGCAAGCGAGAGAAAGTGGATCTTAGAGTTAAACCTTGCAAGCATCAAAATAGAAGAGGGGGAGGAATACGATTTTTGGGGAGGCTACATGGCAAAACATTTACAAAACATGAAATCTTAAATCTAGGGACAAGCAAGGGATATCAGGTGTCGAACAGTATGATTCAGAGGCAGGAGCTCAAATTATCTACAGTATAGGGGCCAATTTGTGCCTATAGGACATTATATGTACATTTTTTACTAAAGCAGAGCCCAAAGGTAAACTAAAATGTGTATAAAAGCGCTTTATAACACCTTCCATCCTGATTTATATCAATAAAATCTCCTAAAAAAAACTTAAAACTGGAGAAAAACAGAACAAACCTTGAGAAGAGAGACAGAGGAGCCATCCTATTTTCAGTACTTGTCAATATCTTTATGATATAAACATATATTGAAAGGAGTTTACTACCTGCGAGAAGAAGTGAGAGTTGAGCTCTTGAGTTCGCCATCTCACGCTGGGAGTGGGACTTCCTGTCACTAGACACGTAAACGTCAGGTTGCCTCCATCTTTAGTCTTTGAGTCTTTGAACGGGATAATAGTCACCTCGGGCAGACCTGAGAGCAGCAGAGGAGACGTGTGAGATGTGGTGGTACAACGCAGTGTGGAGAGCCATGGGTTTTTTTTAGCAGCTGTTCAGAGAAACTCTACCATATGTTTCCTGGCAACAAGATGTTCCCGCTCTTAGCGATCAAAACAACAATGCTGAATTTCTTCTCTGCATTTCACTTCACCCCTGCTTGTAAAAGGAATTCATTTGCAGAATAATAACAAACAAACGGTTCTTTATTATTCCTTTTCTAGTTGCGTCATTTCAAATATTGATTGCACCACATAAGAGAGAGACTTATGAAGAAGATAAATAAATGTTGTGATGTTTAAAATAAAAATATTTAATGATCCCTCAAGGTATAGATAGATTGGAAGAAATTGCTTTAGTCTCCCAAAAAAATCCAACTTTAATTGTATCACAATCCTTAAAATGACAACTCTTACTTCTCCTTCATTGAGAAATCCAGAATCTACGAATATGCAAACTTTACTGTGAGATTTGATCTATGCTTTACACATGTTATTGTAAACATGTGTGTTGTTCAGTTATGAAGGTCAGATAGTACTCACTGCAGTTATCTATCACCAACGAGTTAAGGGGTACTTCTTGATGATTGGAGAAACAAGACAACATCTGGTTGTCCATGTCACCGCGTTCATTACTCTGCCAATGCTGGAGCCAGTGGAGGTCACATGAGCAAAATAAGGGGTTGTCCCTCAAAACCCTGAAGAGAAAAAGGAGGACGAATTAGCTCCACTGGCTAAAAATTTAAAAATGTTATTCCCTTAGATTTCTCTGACAAGATCCCACAAGGTAGACAAGAGCAGCAACTTTTGTCTTGCAAATACATTTTCAAGACAAAATCTGAGGTCATTTATTGGAGACTCACTTCAATTGATACTTGAATAACCTTTTTTGCTCACTGCATGTATAATCACATCATTGTTGTTTCTCTCCTCTTTGGAACCAATATCAATATTAGAAACATGTATTTTTTTATATTTTATAAATCCTTGAAGAATTGTACCTTAAGATCAAAACAATCGTCTCACACCCCTCTTATTTTAAGTAATAACTTTTGACCTAACACTCTACCCCTATTGGCTCAAAAGAACGTGTCAATAATGTGCTAGCTCAATTAATAACTAAAGAAGCAAAGCAGGACTGAGAT
>NW_011349521.1:125407-126231 GCF_000735185.1 Notothenia coriiceps | reverse complement strand
GCATTTACTCCCTTTGGTGTTTTGTTTGGGCTTTTGGATGAGGACAGTACACAGTTGATTAATACAATTATTCTTCTGGCTAAAATACTTATTGTTAAAACTCAATCAAGGAAAAATCTGAATTTATTTATTTTGGAAAGGATGATTGCTAAAAAGAATCAAAGGGTGGCTCAACACACCATGAAATAGGAAACAATCAGCTCTAGCGAAGAGTGGGATAAAAAGGAACAATAAATATAAATATGCTTGCCATGTTATTTCTTAAATTTTTTTATTTGAATGGTTTATTTGAATAGGGACAGTGCACATTAATGAACACTTTAGACAAATAATGCTTCAAGTGTAAATATGCCGGATTTTAGCTTTGAGCTAATTTCCATCCGTAGACCCGTCACATACAACATATAAGAACATGACATTTATATACATAGCAAAAAATAAATACATGATATGCAAAAGAGTATGAGCAGCATACAAGCATTTACCACATGGCAGTACACTATAGCAGCGACGACATATTAAGTGCAAGAGAAGATTCAAGAGATGCATAAAATGTAAGAGGAGATGCCCCTGTGTTAAAGTGCATTTAGCAGTGATTACACGTCTGGTTGTTTCTCATCCATTCTTTGAGTTGACCTTTAAAACTATTGAGAGCGGGACAACCCGTATCTCAGTTGGGAGGCTATTCCACAATGAGCTGCCTTTAATGGAGAGGACATTTTGTCCAAAAGTGGTCCGTCTACGGTGGACTTCACAGTCTCCTCTGGTTTCTGACAGCGTCCAGTGTGTTTTTTGTGGATGAATTCCCCTAAGGGAGGGGTGGG
>NW_011349521.1:101497-125376 GCF_000735185.1 Notothenia coriiceps | reverse complement strand
AACACTGTGAGGGGGAGTGGGGGTATCAAGCCACTCAAACAGCGAGTCTGCAGCGGTGCTGACTGGAGACCGGTCTCGTACTGACCTGGTCTCAGCGCTGTGTGTCCGTCCAGGGAAACACTCGCTGTTTTTACAAAGTTATTCCATGGCAGTCAAACATCCATGATAAATTGCGATGTTAACAACCTCATGATAACCTCATATGTTTTTAACTTAGGATCATACCTGTGTTTAGTCTAGAAAAAGGAAAATTTGTGCATTTTATTATAAAGTTGTGTATATTTACAGACTGTTGCAAAAACTAAGAAGCTTATAAACACACAATTAAAGATGTTTCGAGTTTTATTTTAGTTATTAATTTAAATGTTTTGTCTAAGAGATGCTGATTTGAAACCGTTGTTGCATTCAGTTCCTGTTTCTGCCGGAGAGAGGGGAGTTTGTCCCAAAGCTTGCCGCTGTATTTACTCCCTCCATCTGACAGGAGGGAGCCTCGTTGAGCTGCGAGTTTCACTCCACGGAGTTCACTCCGTGGAGTGTGTAGGGGTAGGGTGTAGGGCGTGGTTTGGGATTGGGCCTATGTTATTTAAATATTCGCCAATAAAGATGGACACACTAAATGCAAAACACTATTATGATATTTGCATTTTTTATTAACATTTTTAATACATTAACATTTGTAAAAACTCAATAATGCCACTTTGTCAATTTTTTACCGAAACCAACTTCCCCCCCACACTAAAGATAATTCCCATACTGGGAATTGAACCCAGGCTGCCTGGGTGAAAAGTAGGAATCCTAACCACTGACTCGACCATAGGGTGACTATGATTTTGAATATGGTAATGTGACCTCTGCATCATGATATGCATGGGCAGATTTGTGCTAATACACAACCTGACACAGGATGACCTAAAGAAAGCTGGGATGTCACATGTGTGACAGGCAGAGGACAGGGACTCTCCAGGTTTTTGGCAGGGTCTTGTTGGCTTCTGTCCAAACCACTCCACAGCACCTTGCACCACTTTGCTGATGATGTACAACTGGGTTGGAAGTAAGCTAAATTCAACAGCATCTCTTATCTCATGACACAATCCCTCTTTACTTTTTGCGGCAAGCTTGTGAGGGTAAAAACTAATATTTCTGTGTTTTCATGCGTGTCACTGATCCTCTGACAGAGAAACCATCCTCCATCAATTGAGTGTAATTACTGGCCGCCTCTAGTGGGCCGACTCTACCAGTCTCGTGACCTATCCCCATCCATCCTGCCAAAATGGCAGTTTTATAGCCTCCACACAGGACCGTCCTCTGTAGGCCAATGGGACGGGGCAAGTCTCTACCAGAACAGCGAGTAGACAAAGGGCTACATCTGGTTAATAAATTAAGATTTTGCCACAGGGTTGTTGGTTGTGTTCTCAGTCAGTAAACTCACTAATTAAATCATTATCCAGCAGTCAGTCAGACAGTCTCTCTCCAATTACCCTGGCCAGGATATTGCAAATTACCTGATAAGGGTGATAAAAACCTATTGAAAAATAGATTTGGTATTGCTTAAATGTTGATATTCTGAACATTTCTGTCAGTTTGGTTCTGTCAATACAGCTTTGAATTTATGAAGTGACTATGACATTTTGTAATCTTTATTCAAGAATTACGGCTGAATGGATGTGGTAGATAACAATATAATACAATCATTCCTGACAACAAAATACTCAGAGTATTATTTTTGTTTTCCTGGTTTCTCTTTTAGCTATGTTAGAGGTGCAGCGATTTAGATTGCAATGCTTTTGAACTGCTACCTACAACTATTGGATTGACTGACATTTATTTATGTGCAGACTTTCATTGTGCCAGAATTATGAATTCTACTGACTTTGCTGATATTGTCATGACATTTGGTAGACATTTATATTCTCCCCTGGATTTATTGTAATATCTCTGGTGATCAATTGACCTGGCGCCTATATCAGGTCAAAATTCAATCAGTCCAATATCACAATTTTTTTCTCTCTAATATTTTCAAAACTAATGACATTTCCATTTGCCTCAGTCATATTTTATGTCAAGATAGTGAGTGGTAGCATTGTAATTGGGATCATGCTGACTTGAGCATAGCTGTCGACTTATTTTCTTGTTTCATTGTTACATCCAAGCTAATCTGTATTGCAGATTGTTCACATTTGTGTCAGAATAGGTAATGTCTCTAAAAATAAATTAAATGTGAATAACAAACTCTGACTGTGGACTGTGGACTGGAAAGCAAATGACCAAACAGGAACTGCTGCTGTTGCACTTGGTCCAATCAGTTGTGACTCCCAAGTCAACTTTAATTGGGCCAACACCCGTACAGTGGGTTCCCCCTGAAGCCACTGCGTTCAGCCAATTACCATGAACAGAAAACCCACCCAGCATGGTGAATGAAATTGGCAGTATTTGCCACACCGTAGTCAAAACGGGGCGTTACCTACCTTTTCTTTCTGTGAAGTTGCGAGAACTAATTATGATGTGACAGGGAAAATGTCTTCCTTCCAAGATGTGTTTTTTTGATTGAGATTGCCTCAGAAAATCAATTATCTGGTTCTTTTTGATGGCTGGCCCTGCTGATAATTATGTATTTGTAAAGTCTGTTAGATGGGAACCTTGAGCTCAGACTTTTAATAGTTCTTTCGCCATGGTTCGAATGAATGACACGAATGCCATACAATTGGAAGTCAAATCTCATTAATTGAATAAAACAGCCTTCTATCAGTAACAAAAACTCACAAAGAATGAGGAAAGAGTGCAAGTTAAGCTGTGCAATCACGTAAAGTGTTCTTGTGCTTAAATATACTCGACAAAAACAATGGCACACAAGCACATCTACACAAACTCTTAAGTTATAAGTGCCATGGTGCTTCAATCTCTGAGGTTCTGCCTGACTTTGAAAGAGTCCTCCTCCTCATGCCGCTAACAGCTCAGCTGACATTCAGATCACAGAGCAGCAGTTGGTCGTGCCAAGTCGACACTCAGCGGTCGCCGACAGCTTTTTGTTCTAACAAGTGACAGAATGAAATACAGGCAACGTGTTGTTTCAATGCAGTAAAAGAAACAAGCTGTGTTCTGATGTGTAGTGTTACTGTTGTTTAAATTAACTGCAGAAAACTTGATTGATTGATTATTTTAAGGAATAGCAAGGGATTTAAAAGGCTGATTCTCCCTACAGTGTGTTAAAAAGCACAGTTTAATCTGAGAGCCCTAACCAAAAAAATGCACAACAAATAGTAATCTGTTAAGCACTCAAGAATAATGCTATGGTGAATAATGTATCAATCTTGACACTGCTCATTATTAGGAAAAGTTTTCCGAGAACAAACCTCCAAGAGCTTCACTGCAAACTTGGCCAGTACGTGACTGAAAAACTAAACGAAAGAATACCTTACCATGTACTTTATTTATTTAATTGTTAGGAGGTTGATGTAGATCTAATAGGGATGGTTGTGGTAAAGTGTTATGGACAATAGTGATGCATGATGTCTATGCATTAAGAAAATATTCCTTGGATTACAGCTTCCATTTGATCATTTGTTGTAATAATAAATTATTTTTGGAGTCTCTAGTGTTAAGTTAATATGTGGATGGAGGGATGGATATTTAGTTTTTTCAGTAGAAACAAAATAATACCTAGGCAATTTTAAAAGTTCTAAAAGTAGGAATGCAGTGTCTCATTAAACTGCAACACAAAGGCAAAAAGCACTTCAGAAATTATACCAAAAAAAGAGAGATAGTCCGACCAATGAAAATCGTTATAGACCTGTTGTTGCATCCAAATGTGCTCATAGTGCTGAAGGTTCATAATTTTTGTTTCCAGTTATAAAAGAAGATATTCACAAGAAAAAAATACTAACCAGACTCAAAGTAATGGTGAAATCATTAAGATGAAAACTTTGCACATGGTTTCATAGAATAACACATTATCACAGTACATTTCCATCACATCACTGATTGTTGGACTTTTGCCTTGTTAATGTCTATATACAGTAACTCAGAAGTGCTGTTAACCACCTCGGAGTGCTGCTGTTTTTTCTCCATCAGTTGTACCGCTGCGCTGGATGTTATGTTGTATTTGTACTTTATTTTCCACTAATAACTGGCGGCATTACAGAATGTGAGCAGAACATGACGATAATGTTCCCGCCGTGTTTTTCCAGAGATGCAGAAAGCATTCTCCACAAACCTCTTTATAATAACCGGACCTCGATGTAACACATGCATTCGTCGCAAAATGACTGAAATGTTCATACTGTAGTACAAGCAATTGTGTCCGTTCTGTAAAGTTTTTGTATGTACGTGAGTGAGTGTCTCTTTATTTATTTTATGTTCTGCATGCGTTTTCCGATTTTACTTAAAATAGACAGTTCTCTGTAGTTTACTTTATCACATCTTAGCAGCAATACTGAAGCGTCATTTTTACTGCCTCGGGGTGAAATGCAGTACACAAGATGAATAGAGGGGGATATGGCTGTGTATTGTGGATAAAGTGGCACTTTACTCTCATTTTTCAATTAGGATAATGGAGAGCAGCTCTTTATAAACATGGATATGAGCTGGAGACGTTGCTGCTGGGAGGGAGGGAGGGGGAGATAGAGCTGAAGAGTGGCAGCCAAACAAAAACAGAAGAAAAACTTCTACAATCGGTTATCTCTTTTTCTTATGTTTTAAATATTCCTTTAACTTTCATTTTTGTCTTAGATGTCAACTTTAAGACATGTTGTCTGTTCTGGTCACTATTGCTTAATAGTATTGTACAAGAAATTATGAAATAAAACATGAAAGCACTTTGAAAACTCCAGATCAGCAGTCCAGTGACATTTATATTCTTTAATATATATATTCTTTCGATTTTAAATATTACGTGCTGTTAAATTTTAATTTCAGATATAATAAAATAGCTACAATTTGGCCTTTGAGCACACATTTAGTCTTTAAATCGTACATTTCTGACATTTTCTGACACACACTCAGTAGCAAATTAGTGCTTTCTCCCATTTATACTTACCAGAAGCTTTTCTGGCAGCTGTCAGCCTCACACAAGAATCTTGTTAACTGTAAGCGGTGGTGTTCAGCATTGTCTTGCAGCAGGAAACATATTTGTGGATGTATTGGAACAGAGTGTCATAGTTTGAAAGTTAAGGCTCAGTATTTTAAACAATAAGACTACTGTATGGAGTAAATAGGGGAGAAAACATGGTGCTGCCGGAAAGGTGAAGAGCCAGAATGCTTGTCCTTCATGTTTTTTGTATAAGAATGCTGTAAACAGGAGGGACAGTACTAGAAAAAGAGAAACATCGAAAGAAAGGGACGGAGAGAAAGAAGAGAGACTTTGTTTTTCGTTTGATAGCTCCTGAGCTAACTGATGCTGTATCGCCCGGCAGCTCACACCACAGCTCCTCGGGTTTCTGCTCATCTGCATGAGCCTCGGAGGCCTCTGGTGTCCACAGACCGGCTACTAATGAGGGGCTGAGACGGGCCGATCAGGTTACATGAATGCGCGCACACAAGCGCACACGCACACACACATGCTCACACACACACACACACACACACACACACACACACACACACACACACACAAGCGCACACACACGCACACACATACGCACACACACGCACAGAAAACTTCTACCTTAGCCTACTCCAACATATTGATTCTGGGTTTACCCCTGTGATCTACACACACTCAGGCAGGCATGCAAGCACGCACACACGTTTCAAGGCCAAGATTCACACAAATAAACTGGGCAATTAGGGCTGAAATAATCTACAAACAAACGTACATGTGCCTAACGAACACACACAGACACACACACGCACACACACACACACACACACACACACACACACACACACACACACACACACACACACACACACACACACACACACACACACACACACACACACACACACACACACACACACACACACACACACACTGGTGGCTGGCTGGGTGTTGACGATCCAGCCGCAGATGAAAATGGAAAATAAGATGGGGTGGGTGATGTAAGAAAAAAAAAAAGAGAAGTGAGGAAGAATTTGAGACGGCTACACCCAACACCGTTGTTTTGTTTGGTGGTGTATCGATCAGGGAGGAGAGGATTTTGTCTGATGAGGGGTTTGGGGCTGTGATGTCCAGATCTGTAGATAAAGACAGTGTAGCATGTTATGGCTTACACACAGTCCCCTCTCTGTATCTTGTTCCATCAGCTTGTACTGGACGGCATCTGATAGGAGACAGAAGACATGTAGAGCTCCTTAGATAAACGTATGGCGTTAATATGATCTGGTCTCTGATCTCAAGCCACCCACTCCTTCAGAAATCTCAACCTGAGTGTCTGAAGCTTAAAGGTTTACTCGACTGAGTTCCAGAGATGCAACAGGCTTAAACTAAATAAATGCATCTGTTTTATTTTTTAGCTATACTTGCTTTTGATATATTTTAGTTGACAGACACAAAAGTAACACAACATTCACAATAGAAAAACGTTATGTATTCTTGTGGCTTCTGAGAAATATGCTGAAATCACAAAATGGAATCGATGTAAATGTGAAATACGGACTTTGAAAAAGTTCTAAACGTCCTCAACTTTTCACAGGCTTGTTGAGGGTCTCATTACTGCCAGTTTTCTCGGTTGCTCCGCTCTTCAGAAGATAAATGTACCTCAAGTGGCTTTTTTATTGGAGGAAAATTCTTAAATATCCACCTCAATACTTGTTGCATAATATTTAGTTTGAAGAAATACTCACATCGCCTCAGGATAGTCTGGTTCAAGGTTTATTGTCATCTCAATTTGTAAAGATTTATAAAGAAAACATTTGGTTTACCCCATTGTTTACTTGCTGGCAGTCTTCTTCTCTGCATTTGCTGCCGCCTTCCTTTGTACATCATTGCTGTCTGTAGGACAGTGGATAAGGGAACTTCAACCAATACTTAAAGTACAACACAGGGCGTCTAAACGTTGTTATTACTTAGCTGAAAAAGGGAAAGAAAATTTCACACACAAAGGCTTTCAATGCAGATACGATATTAAAAACAACTTCAAGACCAACTAACACAGGGTCGTTACTTTTGAATAATGTACTCAGGGTTTTTAGAAATTGTAAGGTTGTTTAAAAAACCTTCAATCATGTCACAGAACCTTCATCAGCAAATTAAGTTTCCCAATTCTCAAAGCATTGTAGAAGTTCAGATTTGCAGTAATTTATTAAACTCCAATTGATAATGAAGATCATGTAATATAAACTCTACAAAAGAGCTGCTGAAGGACCTTGGGATGAGATGGGGAAACTGAAAAACATCTGTGATCATCCCCGTGTTTTATTTCAAAATCTGTTGTATTTTCTAGTTATGGTTGATGTGGTTTTTAAAACAATGAAAAGAGCAACATATATAATAAAAGACATCACAAGAGTGTTCTGTACACATGACTTAATGTACAGTTAATAAACTGCAGTCAGAAGCAACACAGCCTAAATACAGACATGGCAGCTACGTGCATTTACCACTTTAAGGGTAAAAGCCTTTCCTTGTACTGGGTCCAAAAGAGCTTTTACTCATCCGCTCATTCTCTTGTGTCTCTCTCTCTCTCTCTTTCTCTCTCTCTCTCTCTCTCTCTCTCTCTCTCTCTCTCTCTCTCTCTCTCTCTCTCTCTCTCTCTCTCTCTCTCTCTCTCTCTCTCTCTCTCTCTCTCTGTCCCCCGCTCTTTCTCCATTTCAGATGCTCGGCATAAAAACTAAATTGATTGATTATTGTTTAAGGGTCTGACAGAAGTGCAGCCTTGCGCAGACTCTTCCTCTCTGCACCTGTTTAATCCCCCACATGTTCTGGCGGCTCAGATATTTTCCATACACACTAACAGAGACACAGCCTTAAACGTGTTTTGTAAAAAGTGTTATCATGATATGAAGCCATGATGTGATCAAAGGGACATTGTTCATACATTTTTACAAACTAGTGTGGCTAATTAAGCAAAAAATAATTTGGCAAATATCACCGAAACAGGAGGAAATCCAACATTTAATTTCATGTTCTTTGTCTAGTGAGTGCTTACAGCAGCAGGACAGTGTATGTGGGATCCACTGAAAATATACATCATCCATGTTCGTGATAATGAAGGAACATGTCACCCAGAGCAACAGTGATGTGTTTTTAATAGTTTTTGGACAACAATGGAGCTCTATGTTACAGAGGAAGAAGATATCTCAGGCTTTTCTTTTCATCGGATCTGCTGCCTTATCCTTTCATCTCAGTGTATAGATTGATTTAGTGCATATGTGTGTGTGTGTGTGTGTGTGTGTGTGTGTGTGTGTGTGTGTGTGTGTGTGTGTGTGTGTGTGTGTGTGTGTGTGTGTGTGTGTGTGTGTGTGTGTGTGTGTGTGTGTGTGTGTGTGTGTGTGTGTGTGTGTGTGTGTGTGTGTGTGTGTGTGTGTGTTCCAGAGAGAGATATAGAGAGGAAGTTAGGGACCAATGCTGGAGATATGGCTGGTAACGTATTCAAGTCCATAACACAGGATGCAGTTGATGTGAGTGGAGTCCTAACCAGTGTATTTATCTTTGACCTGACAGGGGGAGATTGATTCAAAAGCCAAGTGTCGCAATTAACCCTTTCTATGACCGTCAATCACCATAATGCATAAAAACTGTAATCCAATTAAATACCCAGAGAGAATAAGGCCATTATTATCAGTCAAATTTCCACTATACTACCTAATGATTTGATTAGGTTAAATTGTGAACAGGCGTCTGTAAATTAATTGTGCTGATTGAAATAAGGCAAAGGATGGACAGAAATAAAAACGATTTAGTAATCTGCCATGTTTCAACAGGTTGCATCTCTTAGAGATCAGGAGTCGACAAGTAGTGTGCTTCAAGACCACATAAAGTTATACTCACCAAAATACATGAAGGTTTTCTCCCTCAAAAATGTTGTGTACTTAAACAACAGCACTTTTTAGTTTCCTGTTGTGTATCATCATCTAAAAACAGGCTGTTGGATGTCTCACTGAATTAAACTCTTCTCATGATGTCTCATAATCACCCATTGTTTAGAAGAGGCTTATTTAAATGGGTGTTTTATTCTAGTTGTCTAACTTTATAAAGTTAACAAGGCCCCTCCGGAGGATGCTGATTGATGATGTGTCTGGTCGAAACGTGTAGGTTACTTGTAATTTGTAGAATAACTCTAATTTGTTATTGTTTTATCAGGACTTATTATGTTTCCCTCCTACCTGCAGATTTGTGATGTGATACTCCTTATAAAAAATTATTGCGCTGTAGTTTTTCTGAAAAGTAAAATCAATTGATTCAAGTCTGTGTCTTATTCAGGTAAAAGGCAGGCAACTTCACAGTGGGAAAACTGGAGGGGAAAAAACCTATATATTAGAAAAGACAAACACAAAGATTTAAGCAAGTATTAACAATATAATGGGGTGTTTGAAATGTCTGCGATTGACTCTCAATAGTTAGCATATGCTACAAGTGTGCAACTCCTATCTGTGCACAATGGAGACACTCATGCCTAGAGTCATGGTTCCAGACTTGCAAACTTGAAATGAAACCACTTGTAATAATCTGTAAGCCTATGCAGTATTTACAGTTAAGTGCCTTATAACCCTGGACAACTATTGTACAATCTGTGCCGAGAACATACATTTCAAGCAGGTTACATTTCATTATGTTGTTGAAATGCTTCTCGTTTCGTTTTGTGTTTCTTCTGTCTGAGCTCTCAAACACAGCTCCTTGTCCCTCTACACTATTTGCTGAGCTAGGACCAAGAAAAAGGGGGCGTAGAAGGAAGAGTAATTAAGCCACCAGATAATCCTGACGACGGCAGCAAAAATGTCCATTCAGCTTATGGCCAGTAATTGTGGTCAGGACACTATGACCTTACTCATGTGAAGAGGGACTAAGAGCAATGGGGGTGGGGCACAATATTTGTCCCATGGGTCGAAACGGCTCCGCTCATGTAAAGAACATATATGTATGATGGACAGCATTCCCACAAGCACCCTTAGTGGCCTGACTTAGAGATAATATGTGATTACATATAGGTTAATGACAGTATCCTTCCTTAATTGTTAAGGTTTTTATCATTACAGCTGCAAGTATACTTCTAGTGCTAGAGAAATATAACTTTTAGAGTCTACACACCACCTTTTACAGATGTAAAGAGAGGCAATGTGAAGCTTTAAAGAAACCCTTGAACAGATTATAATGAATATGAAGAACGTCTTACTTAAAATGCAGATAGTGTACTTACATGAGGAATGCAGAAGCTTACAGCAGTACATCTGTAATACCATTTGAATGTCATGAAGGCAATCTTACAGAACCATTCATCAAATTAGAAAATGCTATCCCTTTCCTATGTTTCTTATAGCTCTTCTACTTAAAACCTCCCTGGATGCGGAAGAATAAGGCCTCCCACTATGGTTCCTGTTAATATCCAGGATGCATTTTTCAATGAGAGTACATTCAAATGTATTCATTTTTTTGTTACCCAAAAAAATCGAGGCGACTTCACACATTTTTTTTGGTTATCGGCGGTTAGTAATGAAAACCAACCAAGGGCAGTGATCGGCTTTTACCACAGAGGCTACGTGACCTTTCATTTCCCTTTTAGTAAATTCCATTACTTCCAATCATACCTCCAGAAAGTCTCATTCAATAACCCAATGATTTGATGATTTATTAATCAAGCCTCCTGTTTTGGTCGAACCACTTCCCAATTTCTCACGCAACTATTTAGTCTTCTCATCGTCTGCACTTCCCACCAACTTTCATTTCCCTATTCAGCCATTTCACACAGACTTCATGGGGTCCTTTGTTATTGGTTGACTTTTAACTTCTTTATCTGACCTTTTCTTTGGGAGAGCACATAAGGCCTCCTGAATCGTTCAACAATTTTTCACATCTGCTCAAATGTGTTGGATTTGTTGCTTCTTAAGTTAGGACGGTCTTTGGGACAAAACAAGCATTTTAAATTGATGCAACCTCAAATTAGATACATTTTCAAAATCTGTTTGTGTGATTATTTGTGCGATGGGTGCTTTATATATACAGTCTATGGACGAGTGTAATGGTTTAATGGTTACATTGTTGCTAGTGTTGATTAATTACATTGATTGATCGCAATCGACAATGATATGATTATATTTAAATAAAAGAGGTGAAAGAATAAAAAAACAAAGCAGATTGACTAACAACATTTAGGGTTTTTACTGTAAATAGTTTTAAGTATTTGTCTACCAGTTGGGGACATCGGTGACATCGGGGACATCTCTTTCACAACTTTTATAGAACCTGAACTCTACAACTGTATTCTAGTTTTATTACAGAAGCTAAATACACTAAAACATCCCTTTTGACTTTAAAGAACTCAAAGACAATGACCACTCAATGACAGTTAAGTCAAAGATTTGGCTGTGTAATGTTAGTGGCAGCTTATGAAACAAAAGAGGTTGAGTGAGCTGCTTTGATTCGGTAACTTTATGTAATTTCAAAATCATGCTGACGCAGTTTTCAGAGGAACCTTTAAAATTAAATAAATTATTATATTTGAAAAACCACTTAGGGTTTGTCAAGTGTTATATAGCTAGAGATAATACTGAAGCTCCAGAGCAAAGTATTGGAGAGTTTTCCTCAGTCTGTTGTTCGTATCAGGTAAAATGAGTGAAAGTGCAATGCTTATTTCCCTTTTTAGGATCACACTAAGCGAAGTGCAACACTTTACTCTATGGAGGAAAAAAAACGCATTGGAGACGTGTAGTCTCTTACTTTCATTTCCTATTATTAAATTCTGCTGGGAGTTCACACTGTTACGAAACAGCTTATTGTAGATACAATGTCTCCTAACCCCTAACCACTTCCCACAGTCATTACATTCATCACTGACCTCCTAAATCTCAACAATCAATTATAAGTAGAGAAACATCCATCCATTCATCCAGCAAGATGTTTCTACAGTTGTGTCTGTGTGAGAGTGCCGCTGCATGCTTCCAGGCACCCAAGAGCCCTGACTTCTTGGCTCTGTTTGCACCTCGAGCTGCTGGCAGGACAGCAGACCTCTCACCCAGGGGGGGCAGATGAGATCTCCATCACCATATCCCATCTCCTCCTCTCATCATCATCAACACACACCCTTAACCCCTACCCCTCCCTTATCCCCCTTTCTCTTTCGGAGGTGTCTAGTGACTCTGGCCCCTGTTATCTTGCCCCTCCCTTCATGGTGGAGGAGAGAGGGAGAAAGAGAGAGGCTGCAGCCCACTACCACCATGTCCCCAGAGGCCCCTTGCCTGCCTGCCTGCCTGCCTGCCTGACTGCCTGCCCCTCCTGCTGCTCAGTACAGCTGTGGCTCAGCACCAGACCCTGAGCAGCTGGGATTTCCACTCTGCCAGAGAGCCAAGAGAAGAGCCTCAGTGTGTGAAAGCTCCTGATCTCTCTTCGCTGACTCTTCATTAGGTGAAACACACAGACACTGACTCCAACTACAGCTGCCAAAGCTCTTCTCTGGGGCTGAGAAGATCCTCTTTGAGCATGGCTGTGGCACCCTATGCCCTGGCACTTCCCCTGGTGTTCGCCCTGCTCAGCCTGGCACCGGCGCCCGCTTTGGGAGGTTGCCCGGCGGCTTGCAGGTGCTCCTTCGCCATGCTGCAGTGTCTGGAGCCCAATGGTATCACCAGCATCCCGGCACTGGCAACACAAGAGAGTGAGAATGTGACGGAGATGTGAGTATGATGTGCCACCTGCGCTGCATGTGCCTCTAAATAAGCATGAGCTGCCTTGATATTGTTGGTTTGCCAAGCTGGATTTTCTCTGTTTGTACTCATGTTGTCACTCTGGGTTGGCGCTGACATTGTTTTGAGTGTCTCAATGGCAGAGCTTTGTTTTTTATGGGACCATCTGCAACTGGTGTAATATCTTATCTGCAGTTCTAGTAGAGGGCAATATTTGCTGGTAATTCTTGTTGTTGTATCATTGTTTGTTATCTAGTCCAGGTGTTCAAATATAGTTATCTAATACTTTTCTCTACAGTCATTGGTTAGCTTTTGGATTGAGTAATATAAATGCAGGTGTAACACTGACTATATCATTCAAGTTTGTGCAATAAAGTTGCTCTCTAATGCTACGACTGAGACTAACAATCGCTTCTCTGCATGCTAATGGTTGATGGTTTACTTTGTAGGTATTCGTTTTATTCTCATTAGTCATTTTTATTTGCTACATTATTTGGTCTGTTTCATATCTTGAGAAGAGTCTGTTCTTTGCAGTGTTTGCCATTTGTATTCAGCTCAGAGACGATTACAATTTCTAACCAAGTACAAGAGCCAAATATTAGTACCTCGAGATCACACTGGGCGATATGCAAGGCGTTACGTATTACTTGTTGTTGGAGTCAGATTTTTGCTCTGTTGAGAGTAGAGAGAGTTTGTTCTTTGCCAAATCCAGAGACTGATTGATGAAGTAAATGTACTGCTGTTTGAGATGCATTAGCATGGCAGTAATTTGGACACTAGTAATTGGAAATCAATTATGGATTGCTACTGACAATAACTGGCACAGAGTGACGGGAACTGATGTCCTATTATCCATTGTGCCTCAAAATCTGGCCTCGGGGGTCTTTAAAGAATCCTAGTGCTTGTGACTTTTGCAGTATTGTGGAAAACTTCACAAGTGCTTTTTTATGTTATGAGAGCTGCATGTTTATTTGAGTTCACGATCTGACTCTTCTTTCATTAAAACTAATTTCAAAGAGTATGCATTCAGTACATCACCATGTTATTGGAGTTCAATAAACTGACTTCAGTTTGAACCTTCCTGCTGTTTGTTTCTGACACAATGTACTTCAAATACATTCTTCAAAGCATCTTTACATTTATTAAAAGTGTAACACTGAAAAACTGTGCAGAGAAAACATATTTTTATATTTATATGAAGATTAAAAGTTAGTGTTATCAAATCACAGTCCCAAAGTCTACCACAGGACAAGAAACACGTGTACGATGTTCTGGAGATCACATCACTTACTTCATGTACATTTACCGCCATGCTTTTATCCACGGTAGAGACCAGCAAGCTTTAATCTGAGATATGATTGGTTGTAGACAGTATTTTATCAATTTGTAAGGCTCAAATGTACATTCCACTTCTGATGAAAGATCTGCTGACCTGGGTCGAGGTTGTTCTGACCTAATTCATGTTCCTTCGCTGTGGTTCATCTGGTGCTCAAGAGAAGAAGGCTTGTGATGGTCACTTGATGCTGGAGGATAGTTTGATGTACGTTGTTCTTCACAGCCATACATGCCACACTTTTGATTGTCACATATTTATGGAAAGGCACTCTCTGGATCTGTTTGAATAAAACTCAAGTTAGTGCTCAGATGAACTGATATTTCTCACTCGGCTACAGCTGCAGATGACTGTTATTTCGCTTTTCAAAACTTTGTATGAAAAAGGTACTAGAATCTGACCACCTGTGATTTAAAGACGGCTGCTGTATTATTATGCAACCCACCATCAGTTCCTATATGGAAAAGTAAATGTCACTCTCCTCACCACCACGCTGTTCTCTCTTTGTTCCTGTCCCCAGATCGGAGCAATTAGCACTTGTTAAGAAGGAACTACATTTGTGAAATGCTATTTCGCTGGAGCAAGTCAATTTACTGCTGCTTTCTGCCTCTATTCAACGATATGCCATACTTCTCCTCTTTTCCTCCCCCTCTTTCTCCTCCACCTCTTGTTTCCTCTCCTCTCTCTCTCATCTCAGAGGTATTTCCTTGTACCTGCAGCTAAACATGTTTCGTAGAGCTCAGGGTGAGGCTCGACATTCTCTCTAAACCGTTCAATCAATAAGTAAGCGGCTTCTGTTTACCGCGGTGCTCTACATGCCAGCAAACAACAACACTTCTCTGTATTGGCAGCGCAAGGCAATACAGCCGATACGCGCAACAAACAAGGGGCCATTAACTGTGGAACAGGGGCCAAAATTCATCATGCGCTGAGTTATAAATTCAATTTTGTGAATTGCCAGTCAATGCCTCCACCCGGGAACAATAGATGATATACAACCCACTTGGCTCAATCCAATAAGTAACGGCGATGGGTAATCCTGGGCCCACCTGCCCTGTAATCACATTATTGCTGTGGGTCAATCACACAGGAATAAAAAGGTTTGTGTGTTGCAGCCGACAAACTGGGAGGTTGAAACAACGCCACATGCTGAAAGTGGCTGTCATCAACTAGAAATGACTGCAGGTATTTTTTGGCATATGCATTGAACACTATAAAACCATGAACAAATCTTTATTCAAGTAATTGCAGTACTGTATGACAAAGGGGTGCCCCCATACGTCTATGTATTCTTCCTAGCCACCTAATTATTTTACCTAATACATTTCAGAGGAAAATACTTCACTATTGACTACATTTTAGCACAGCATTAGTTATTCTTGCAAATAGTATTTCACAGAGAACTATAAACTGATAATCATACTGTAAATAGATCTGTCGTACTAGCAGCATATTAGGAGCAACATTTTATGCTTTTATTACAATTGTAGCCCTATTATGTAAAATGACCTTCTAAAAAAAGGTCCGCCTTCTTTAACTCATTCTGTCCAATTACAATGAGGCTACTTTAAAGCCAATATTTCACCATTATTTAACTAAAAAGTTGGTTTTAAATCTTTTGTCTTTATAACATGAAATACTCTGATATACAACATTCTATTAGAATAATACATGTGAATTGCCAACAAAACTTTAACCTGTCAATTTGCAGTTTGGGCAATGTAGGCGTCAATGTTTGAAGAGGTAGAGGAATTCATAAAGGCAACATATCTGGCAAAAAAAATCATAGACATATATATTTTATTTTTTAATCGGTTTGTGCATTAATGAAATAGCCTTACATTTCCCCTTCAGTTTAGATTACAACAAACTAACCTTAAAGTGCTTGGTGCACATAATACTATTGAATATACTCATCATTTAATATAATACTTTCTCAAATATCCTCTCCTCTCCAGTCTCCTGAAAATAGTAATATTTTTGTTAATCCTTTTTATTGCAATTATCTGGTTCACTTAATTTTCAAAGGAACGCTGCCCCAAGGATTTTATCAAATGTTCATGAGAGGGCTTTCTTAACACATTCACATTGATACATTGAGAGTCCTCCTGAGATACATGGATGACGCAGAGAAAATGGTGGACAGTTTGCAAAATCCTTTTTAGGTCCGATCAAGCCATCTATTCAACATCCCATGAAAAGAGATGGCTGGCCTTGTGTTGAGTGCTGAATTGATCTACAGCTCACTAGTTATTCGGAGGAAGGCTATGTCTGGAAAAGTGGAAAATTACTCATTGAGAAGACTTTCCCATCAGCCTTGTCTACCCGGCATCTCTTAAGGCATTATTCTTTTTCCACATGAGCACTAGATTAACTTCTTATAGCTTTGTGGTTCGTGGGTCCCTGGACATTACGGCTTGTTTTGTTATCTGTTTGTTCAGTGGATCTCAGGGAGGTCAGACGTGTCATTGGGGTTGAAGTCCAATGGGTTTTTTCCCATCTGTGAGAGCTTTTCTCCCAGCTCTCACTAATAATGTCTTTAAACAGATACATTAATGGGTTCTGTAATTACTTAGTCATTATTGAGACAAATGTTACACAGGAGACTCAACTTCAAGTTTATCCTCTTGGTTGCTTTCAGTGTTGAGTCTTAAATGTCATCTTCAATAAGCATTTCTTTGTGTTCTTTGTCTAAAATATGCACAACCTTTTTGTAGTTCTGGCTGCATAACTGCCTGATAGAAATGTCAAATTAGTATTTTATTGTCCCCTTTAATTGGTTGGTTGAAATGCCCTGAATGATAAACACAAATTATGATTAACTTTGCATGTCCCTGGTGAAGACAATCATTCACGTTTTATTTTTGTATTTTTTTTTCAAGTGGTTTCTTTTCTGTCTATTATTTTCATGTAGTTTGGTATTAATTGATTATCTAGATAACAAAAGGCTGAAGGTCTCAGACATTTTTGATGTATTTGCCTTGTAACTCTCTCTCTCTTTTCCACTCCTTTTTTGCGCACCAGTTACATTGAAAACCAAGACGCCCTGGAGAATATAACAGAGATTGATCTTGCTTACTACAGAGAGCTGAAAAACCTGTAAGTATTTCATTTTCTCTTAACTAAGACCGTTTTCTGTAAGACAAAGACACATGGTCATGAGTTTATGTTTTATACTATCACAATATTGTTTGATATACCATACTGAGAACAAAGATTTGTGGAGGCTGTGGCTCAGGAGGTAGAGTGGGTCGTCCTTTGTTCACAAGATTGGTAGTTCATTATCCTTCATATATCCTCATGTACAAGGCTCCATGAGCAAGAGACTGAACCTCAAGTTGCTGTTGTTAGGCAGACCAGCAAGAAGCCTTAAGAGGCAAGTTGTAAAGAATTTTGCTGGATCGCTAGGACGGGACAAATGTTGGTATTTGCAAGCATTTTGGTCCTGGATGGATATCCTCGTTGATTCATCTTCCTATTATACACACATGCATTTCCAAACATTTGGTCTACCTATGTTGTAAATGTATTATCTTTTCAATTTACACACGGCATCTATTGCACGTCTGTCCGTCCTGGGAGAGGGATCCCTCCTCTGTTGCTCTCCCTGAGGTTTCTCCCATTTTCCGCTTTATACTGTGGGGTTTTCTCCTGAAGTTTTTCCTTGTACGATGTGAGGGTCTAAGGACAGAGGGTATCGTATTGTCATACTGATATTCTGTACAAACTGTGAAGTCCACAAAGACAAATGTGACATTTGTGATATTGGGCTATATAAATAAACATTGATTGATTGATTGATTGATTTTGGTTTCCATTTGTACTCTTCACTAGTAGAGTGGGCAAAGACAAGTAACGCATTTGCCATTATACAATGTCGGAAACCCATCCGTTTTTGTCGGGCACCAATATAGCTTTTTGTTATTCTTGTAAAACAGATATCCTCATACAAATGCAAAATCATCGTCAGACTGATAGCCAATCCAAGATGAATGGCTCCCTAATATCAGGCAGAGGTAGAAAAATGCTACAGCGGTTAAATCCGTAGTTTAATTTACTCCTTAGACTGTATGGTTATGGAAAGGCTAAAACACCCCCCAAAACTTTTTATCATACACACCGCTTCAACATGTTGCGATTTCCAAACCTTGCCTTTCAATGCCTAGTAACAGTTTGGATGGTAAGCTAACAGTCTTGCGGGAGGGGTTTAGGGGTCTCCAAAAAGTTGCGAGCATATTGTCCAAAATATCATTGCACGCTGTGGAAATGAGTGTTTCCCTTAGTAGAACCAAACGGCCTTGACCAGAGCCCTTTTTTAAAGTAGAAATACCAGAAATTCACAGATTTCGGTCTCTCAATTGGGAGTTTTTTAACCAAAAACTAAAAGAAAATGTTGGCAGATTTATCGAATATGACTATAATGCAACTCCTGCTTTTATTTCTCACACACACATTTCAGTATTTCTGAGTTGTAATGTGTTGTGTTTGCTAAAACAAAGAGTGTTTCACTGATCATTGTGCTTTTCCTCCCCCTCCAGCACGGTCACATCATGTAAGCTGAGGCTCATCTCTATCAATGCCTTCCAATTCAACCTCAAGCTGCAGTATGTGTAAGTGTCCTCGTCAATACAAAAGGATTGTCTTCCCTGTGTCATGTTGTGACCTGTATGTGGGTCAGCCTATTTGTCGCTGTCAGTCAGTGTTCAGCCAGTCCTTTAATATTGCACGTCAGATTAAGCGAGAGGAACAGTTCTCAAAATCACACTTGCTCTAATAGTTGTATTACTCATCCAGCGATCTGGTAAATCTGTTGATCATTTAAGATACTTAAACCACCAATTCCATCTATTTGAAGCCTTTTGGATTGATTATGTTTTTATAAATATACTGTAACATGTTTTTTGTGACATTGGATCCCATTATGAATTAAAGGAAGGTGAATTAGTGTACTTCAGAGTTGGTTTCAGTTTCTCATAAATTGGTTTTTAATAATCGAATATTATGAGGTTATGGACAAAATTGTCAATTTGAAGACGTCTTCTTGAGCTTTGGGGGATTGAGATCAGCATTTTGCAATACTTTAATATACATCATAGAGAAATCTCTCATTGATATATCGAAAAACATTCCAACAGAATAGTGCAGATTATTTGCTAATTAATATTCATTTTTAGCCAAAAGTAAAAGGTGGATGTGGATGTGTTCTCAGTTTTCCAGGCAATAAATCGATTTTTGAACTCTTCCACATGTTGTATCATGAAATCATGTCACTTTTGTTTGTAAATATAGATTCAAGATTCACTACCTGCTTGTTTATCAATCATCTGAAAAACAAACAAAAAGCAATCAGCTTGGTATTTTAAACAAACTTGTCACTTATTATTAAAAGTCACACCCTGTAGATTGGGTCAGTCTTTGCATTTCTGATTAGTTTGGCCTCTCAATCCAGACCCAAGAATAAATATTACCATGAAGACTTATCGACTGGAACAATCACCTCTGTCTATTCATCAGCAGCTGACCCTTATCGCCACCATCTTGTCCTCATCGTTTCACTGAGCGTGTGCGACATGTCTGATGTTGTTTATCTAAAAGACAGGCGGGTTACGAGGACCAGATATGGGGGGGTGGTGGAGGAGGTGAGGTAGGTGGGGTGAGCTCGAGAAATTGGAGAAGACATCCACCAGTCACCTTTTACTCGCTCACTTTGGCGGATTATCGACAACTGATGCATAATAAATACACTCCACTAAGGGTCCATTATCACTTAATCAATACCTCACTGTGGAGGTAGAGGGTGGGCCGGGTTGGGTGCAGGGGCTTCTACGTGACAGATGTATTTCTGATATTAAGAGGGACAGACTATAAGCAAACTAAGTAGGAGGCTAGCTTTAACCACTGTCCCTTTCTCTTTTTACGCTAGTCTTCCAACACTCAATTGTCTTTTATAAAATCCAGTCCTTAAGAATGGCAAAAAGAAATTGAGCTGCTGTTCCCGGCTCTGCTCTCCCCCTGTGGGCCCAGGCAGGAATCGAGCTGGTAATGGATAAGCCCCAATGGCTAACCCATCTGACATGAACTTTTGGGAGCAAGGAAAACAAATAATTGAACCCTTGGCCCTGCCAGAGTGAATATGTATTGGCTTCCATGTGCGCACTCCCCAGTGTGGCTATTTGTCCTCTTCTGAGGGAGGTTCATTTACAGCCTGGCTTCTTTGGCTGTCTGAGGATCATTTGAGAGCCACTGTGATGATATGTTAGTGCCCTCGGAGGATTGGCAAAAAGATATGTACAGTAGCATTCATCTATCACAGGATCATAATGATTGCCTGACATACACAGTTTTAGAGGTATGATTACATTAATAGAAATGGAAATGTTTTGAAAGTTTATCTAAAGCCCATCATATTAGTGTACTTAGTGGCACAGCATTGTAGCATGATAAGATGGCCCCATTGCTAACATGCTAATGTTACATCTTTATACTATTTACAAAATGTATCATCCTAGTTTGTCATGCTAGGTTTCTAACATTTGCAAATGAGCTAAACAAAACAATAACTACAACTGGCTAATCACAAAGACAATAGTTTTACAGATATTTAGTCCTAAACCATCTACAAATTAGGACCTGACTATGGCACAAAAAGAACATTTTGAGGATCACCAAAGTCTTTTCAATTTATCCTGAGTGCAAGGAATGTGTTTTTGATAGCAAGGTAAGAAAAAATAGTTTATGAGATATTTCATGTGAAAACAACAAATGTCAATATCAAAATGTCCCTGGATCAAATAAACCATGAGGATGCATCCTCTGGACATCATGAATGTCTGTTAAAGGTTGAATGGCAATCCACCCAAGTGGTGTCAAGATATTTCACTAAAAGTTAATAATTTACACTATTATTGGTGCTATAGGGAAAGTCAGAGGATCAGCTAAACCGTGACGATTCATTCTCTGGGGACCATCAATGTTGATAAAACAAAAACTTGATATTAATCCACATAAAAGCCCTTGAGATATTTCTATCTGAACCAAAGCGGTGGACGGAGCGACTGAGATTTTCAATTCTGTAGCCAAGCTTCCTCCTTCCTCCGAGAAGTGTTTGTGACTCTGGACTAATCACCTTATTTACTGAACACTAAGCAAACCCTGAGAGAGGTGTGCTGGAGGTGTTTGTGCATGTGGCTCTGGCTGGTGTGAAATACTTGCCAAGGTAATTGATCAGAACCCATTTGGATGCATTAACGTTTTCCACTGAGAGAGTAATTCAAAGCAGGTAAGCATTGCTCTAAAAGTGAGCAATCACATCACCGCATGACTCAACTGCAGAACAGGACTAGATTACAAACAATAAAAACAATACTTCTACTTTAACTTTTCTTTCATTTAGGCTGAGAATAGATTTGTTGATTGATGAAAGGATTTTTCCTTTGGTATTATGCGAAACACAATATAACATTTAAAAAATGCGATTCCAAGGTCCTCCGTTAATCTCTGCGGGTGGTCTTTTCCCTCTAATGCTAACTATCAAGCCACACAATTCAGCCAAAGCGAACAAGGTACAACATAGGGTGAATTACTGTTGTATTACATATTGTTTAGCCAAATAAACAGCATTACAAATGTGTGTTTTCTCTTTATTTCATAGGAACCTGGCATCAAACTCTCTGGAACACATCTCCTGGAGGGTGTTTCATTTTCTACCACTGCTCAACCTGTGAGTAATACTCTCTCAATCTCTCTTGTTCAGCAAAACAAGTTAAAGTTCCTGGCCCCTGAAGTTGGCTTTCAAGGATTAAAAAAATCTCACTCATTAGGCTGCACATCATCAGAAGGAAAACATAATAATATTCTGCCTAGCAGCAGACTATAGGTTTGCCCACAGTGCCCATCAGTTGTGTTGCCATAAACTACTTCTAATGTGCATCAATGGCTTACATTATGAAAAGAAACGTTTTGTTAAATTGTGTACATTTTTTTTGTATTTATTGTACAGGCTACAGACACAAAACATAGACATAACAATAACAAAATAGGAGACATTCCTATCTCAGACAAAATAAAATACAGTCAGTAGGTCATTTCAACATTTAATACAACAAAATAAATAAAATAGGTTGACAGTCCAATATCATCAAAAGCACATACCATAAATGTTTACATGGACNGCATCTGGTGGCCGGGCTTGCCACGGAGCCCGGCCGGGCACAGCCCGAAAAGGCAACGTGGGCAACACCTCCGCTTCTCCGTCCCGCGGGCCCACCACCTACGGAGGTGGTGGGCCCGCGGGACGGAGAAGCGGAGGTGTTGCCCACGTTGCCTTTTCGGGCTGTGCCCGGCCGGGCTCCGTGGCAAGCCCGGCCACCAGATGCTCACCGACGAGTCCTCCTTCTGGGCCTGGCTCCAGAAGAGGACCCCGGGCTTCCTCCGGGCCGGGTATCCTCACTTCGTGTGTCGTCTTTCATGAGGTCTTGTGAACCAATCTTAGTCTGGCCCCTTGCCTGAGACCAATTTGCCATGGGAGACCCTACCAGGAACACAAGGTTCCAGACAACACAGCCCCCAGGTTCATCAGGGCACACAAACCTCTCTACCACGGTAAGGTGCTGGTTCTTCTGACATTATACAATTTAAAATAAAAGGGTTAGGCTTAGGGTAAGATATTTAGTAATAAAATTGGTTTATGAACCACACAGCTTCTGGTCTTCCAAGACCCGACCGGACAAAAAGACGTGGTGCAGGCACGAAACATACTACCAATAGAAATACATTGCTTTTAAAATCGTTCTGTGTGACACCAAAAAAATGGTGTTGGTGAACACGAATCAATAGATTAAATTAATGTTGTGACTATAACACGAAATGCCATGAGACTGGGATGCACACACACACACACACACACACACACACACACACACACACAGATACACAGACACACACACATATGTAAATTAGAGAATTTAAGATTCACCGATTTGCATCGATGCACCGGCATAAACGTTCAAGATACGAGTGCACCGGTTGAAAGAGTGCACATCGGCTACAGTTTGGGTTGAACTCGCAATGCATCGATTGCGTAGCGTCTTTGCATCGGTAAAAAACCAATTCATTCATATAAAATCCCCTCATCTTGTTAACGCTTAGCAGAGACGATCTTTGATATTTGCTTCGCCACTACGGAGGCCGAGAGTCTCAGTTATCAACACACATGGAAGTCGAGGAGAAAAAGAAACACAGCGCACCGAAAAATACCTACAAATCAAACGTTTGGCAACGCTTCGGATTGTTCAAGAAAGACGGTCAACTTGAAAAATCGCTCACAAATTGTTAAATGATGCCGTGCCGCTTTAGTACGGTGGCTGGGAAGTGCAATGGACAATTACAAAGTGGGAAACACTTTAACAAAGCTTGAGACAAATTTACATTTTATAAAACAAAATGACATTAGCAAAAACACTTTTACCAAGGAAAAAAAANCAAAATTAACAATCGTTTTAGAAAATTACAGTCTTAAAATTGCATACGTCTACTGCATACCCATTTATTTATTTAAAATTATATTAGCAAAAACACTTTTACCAAGGAAAAAAACTTTAACATTAACGAAAACAAATTAACAAGATGCAAAACACTTTTACAAAGTTAAAAACAAATTTACATTTTATAAAACAATTTTACCAAGGATAAAACAATTTAACATTAACAAAAACAAATTAACAAAATGCAAAACACTTTAACATTTCCCGAAACACATTAACATTTCCCGAAACACATT
>NW_011349521.1:67365-101487 GCF_000735185.1 Notothenia coriiceps | reverse complement strand
AGACGAAGAGAGATGTATACTTCTCTCAACCCTAGCATTAATGTTAGACTGATCGGCCATTCTAAGGGCGCGCGAGGTCCCTCTGGGACGGCGCGAGTCTCTGTCGCACCCGAGTATAAATACAGAAACATTGAGAGGGCGCATTTAGCTTGATGCCTCTGACACTTACGCTTCACTATAGTAGTTTTTAACAATCTACCAACCTCTCAATGCTAAAAAACATACATCTGTAGAGCTTTTATATTGAGCTGCCATATTCGTGTGGGGGAAAGTGTTGAGTTATTCACACTAAAGTTAGGAAAGTGTATCTATACGAAGACCCTTCGTTGTGTACAGTCACTATGGTCACTTATGGTTATGGTTTCTCTGCAGGTTTGGTGCCACACCATGAGTATACTCTCAGTAACGGATTTTGGACACTCTCTCCTCTGGAGAGTATCGCACACAAGCGCGAGAGTGGGGTTTGAGGAGCTAGATCCTGTCGGCCTGCACAAAATCTTCAGCTCCCCTACACGCACAGATGTGATCACTAGCGGCCATCAATGGTCTCGGGAGAACTGGCGAGTGCCAGCATCCATTCTTGTCAAATACAGCAAAAATGGTGCGCTTCTTTTAGCGCCACTTGAAATAATTGCTGAATGGTGGACCCATTTGAATATTGGCACATTTCTGATAAATGAGCACGAGTTCTGTGCTTTGGCCGTATGGGAAGATAAGTGAGATCGATCCTGCTCGAGAAGACGTGAAACGCACCATTCTGAATTTCGCAATGAATATCAGTGATCCTGGCTGGAGAGAAGGGTAGCTGATGGTGTCAGATGACCACCAGAAATGGAGCGTGGTAAACATGTATAATTTGGCTTTCCTCGTAACGGCAGGGAAAGTCGACTACCCCTGCATCGAGGAGAGGATGGACGGGGCCATTGCTACTGCTTAACATCTGGGCCAATAGCTCCTTCCCTCAGCCAGGACAGCACGAAAAGGCGTCATGAAGGGTCTTTCCAGCAGGACAGATACACCTGAACATGACGGCCAAGGCAACACAGGGAGCGCTAAAGAGAAGCACATTAGGTGATGGGATGGCCCTAGCCAGTCTCCAGACCTTAATCCCATTTAGAAAATCTGCTGGAGGAGAGCTGAAAGTTTTGAGATGCCAAGAATCAGCCTCAACACGCTTAAGGATTTTGGAGAGGATCTGCAGAGAGGAGTGGACCAAAATCCTTCCTGAGATGTGCACAAACCCTGGAGACCCAACTACAAGAAAGGTCTGACCGTCTTGTGCTGGTCCAACAAGGGTTTCGTAGGCCTACTTTAAGTGGTGAATATGAGCAGCTAAATTAAAAGCAGCCAAAGAGATATGTTTAGCGGTTGTTTAGTCTCGATAAAAATAGGTAATCGTTTCAGATTGTCGGGGCGCATTAAAAGCTAATGCTGCCTCTCAAAATGTTTTGTTTTTACTCTCGGAACCGATTAGCCCCCCAGACCGTCCCAGAAGACCTGAGGACACCTTGGATGGCTCGTAATTATGCAGAGTTCAACAAATATCACTTTGGCTCCTAAGCCATTTATTGATTTAAAAAACTACAATAGTAATGTAAAAATGCAATTCTTTGGCCGACTGGAGCAAGCACCAATGTAGAATATTTCAGAACCGACTGATGTGATCCACTCTTTTGAAATGTTAGTGAGCGACCATAGACTGTATATTAGCGTATATTTAGTGAGGACACGTGCCAGCTTTGAGTTCTTGAATCAGCTGCAGCTTTCTGATGGGCATTTTTTGCTGTCAAGCCCCTGATGAATACAACTATTGCAGTAGTCCAGTTCTACTAAAGATAAAAGCATGGACAAGCCTTTTCAAGCTCTGTTGTGACATTAGTTTTTTAATCCTCGATCATGTTTCTTCAGGCTGCTAACTCAGCATTGGAAGTCAAAATGCACCATAGCTTAAATCTTAAAGTTTGTGAGGCGTTTTGCTGAACAGATCGTAATCGCGAACAAGATGGTAATCGCCACATTCAGCTGTTATAGGCATGCCAACTTGATGCTCTGCTCACGGGATGACTCGATGAGCATAATAAACTGTTAAGATGATGACCTTACGTGTGTAAATATTTTTTTTTCTTTGTGGGCGCTGAACTGTTCTTTTGATTCTTTTGATATATGATAGTAATTACTTGTCTTTCAAATTTTGAAGGAGGGTGAGCAAGCATCTTGAGGAACATTCATCATTAACTCCTCCAAAAAATATAGTTTATTTAATAATGACACTGAATATGTGAATCATAACAGTGATTGACAGCTGATAGGAATAATATGATTGTTAATATTATCATACTAATTTAGACAAAAATCGACAAGACAGTTAATTAATATACTTATTGCAGCAGTCTGCATAGATTTGGTACCCATGCTGGTCTAAGAGTGAGACAAACTCATTCAGTTATTGTTCAGTTAAAATTAATTAAATTAAGTCTGCCACCTTATGTATTTATATTTAAGGCTTTACTGATGTGCCACAATAATGTCACCAAATGTTATTGAGTTAAAATAAATATTGTGGCTTTCCAAGTTAACATTAATTGACATGACTGCGATTAAATCAGCATATACTTCTGCCAGGGGATGCCACCCCTCAAAATCTCCTGCCACCCTCTTGCCACCCCATGAATATTTTTCTAGATCCGCCCCTGTATCCATGGTGTACAGTACTATACAAGAATGCCTCTAGAGATATATTTTTGAATGGCTGAGGGTCTGAGTCTTTTTTTCTGTAATTAACTTTAACTAACACTTAATCAATTGCAATTTCATGAACATGATTGCATCATCACATCTTATTGAGCACCATGCTGCACTTCTGATTTGCTATGATTACTTTCAAGTCATTCCAAATGGCAAGCCTGTCACTTAGTTTTGAAAGGCTTTAAGACATTTGTGTCGAACCCCTGCTGGGCCAAATATTAGACACAACGTGTAATAAAGGTTTTACTTCCTGCCAACTATGTAATTATCACAAATCAGCCAGTGAATGCCATGCTTTCTCTCAGACTTGAGACTGCACCTCTGTATATTGTTTACCTTTTATAGGTGTTTGTTCATACTGAGAGGATTTAATAAAAAAACAGTTTAAGTGTCAAATTAATGATTTACCAAAACAGATGCTACCTTAATTAAGATTAAGAATATCAGTAACTCTTAAATTGTATAAGATCAAATCTCTCTTGCTCACATTTTCCAGGCGGTCAGGGGAAAAGGTCCACACGCAGTCCAACCTCTAAAACCTCAGGGCTGGTTAGAGGTTAGCAATTAGCTTATTCACAGTGAGGGCAAAGCCTGGAGAATGTTGACAGCAAAACATATCTGAGCTTTCCATTTCTTTCTGTAAACGAAATAATAAAATAGCCAAGGCTGAACTGTATACGGTATATTGAGCTAAATGGTAGCCTTTAAAGGTAAAGGGCTCCCAATTTGCTCTTAACATGCTGATGTTTAAGTGTATTTCATCATCTAGTTTACCATTTGCTCTTTAGCACTGAACAGCTGAGGATCATGGAAATATCTTAACTTGATTCTAAAAAACATGTTGGCACGAAGTATTACACAAATTGAATTTTTGACATGATGATGTTATTAAAGAAATGTTAGATGAGCAAAATCCCTCCCCTGGGAAAATGGATATCTGTTTCATAGCAATCAAACGAAATATGTGTTCTTGAGATATTTACGTGTAGTCCGCTGGTCTGGCTTAAAATGTTTTTAATGGTTCAACTGAAAAGCTGAACACTCCTTTAGGTTTTCCAGGAACAGCATATTCAAACGGTATAATATTCGATGCATAAACTGAACCATAAAAATGTTGACTATCTAATTTTAAAATGCGGAAAATAAAGTAATTCAGCTTCCTTTTGATATAAGTATGTGAAGGAAAAAAACATCAAATAATTTCCTTGAGGAGCCGTAAAAGGAACAAGTCCAGACTGAACAGAGACATCCTTCTGAATTATGATACCATACAATTACCCTCTTGCAAATTGTTTGTCAATAAGAGCAGCTACCAAAGCCAACTTTATGACTTTGATGGTTATGGGTTTATTTTATGGCATGTGGCAATCATATTCAATTTTAGGGGTGTTTTGAAAGTAGAAGTAAAAGTAGGTTTATTTTTGCAAAACACGACATGCTCATGCATATGAACATTTATTCATACTAAGCTTAAAAACAATTTCAAAATACTTTAAGTACCATTTCACATTACTTCTTTACTTTACTGTACTTTTACTTTCAAAATGTTTTTTCATGTAGGTAATGATACTTTTTTCTAATAAAAAAACCCTGAAGACTTCTTACTCTGCTCATGCTGAAGCTTTTGTTTCGGCATGACCGCCCCACTGACCTACATGTTTTCTACTCATAATGTCATTTATTCATTTAGAAAAAAGGTTTTGTTTTATGTTCTTGCTGCAAAATAATTCATGCTCAAGCTTCAACAGCTTGTGTCTTGTAATGAGAGTGATTTCCCAACAGAAAGAGGCATCAGTAGCTCTGGACAGCCAGCAGATATCCACAGGCAGACGGCCCTCAGTCTTAAGTGGAAGAACAGCAGCCTCTCTCCCATTTAGGATAGGGCTATTTAGGCTGACAGCCATTAAATATGAATTAAAAACCACACAGGCCTCTTTGCCTTCGAAAATGTCATTACATATCTTTATGGCGGCCGGTTGTTGAATAAGCAGTTTGCAGTGCTCCCCTGGGGGCAAGGCTGGGGATGGGAGTGGAGTGGAGTGAAGTGGATGGACCGAGGGGGAGGGAGGGAGGGAGAGAGGAAGAAACGGGGGTGGTCAGATGAGTGCTGGAGTGGAGAGATGGAAGGATGGGATAGTGGGACAGATGGGTGGAGGAGCGAGGAGGAGTAAGAGGTTGAGTGGAGGGGTTGCAGAACGAAAACAGAAGGGGGAGGAGGGGTGGACAGCCACGTGTGGAGGTGAGGCATGGAGGATGGAGTGAGCAGTTGAGGAATAACGAATAGGCCCGTCTGCTGTAACGGATGAGGCCTAATAGCAGCTGAAATGGAATCTACATTACAGGTCCTAAATGAGTGCAGTACTTCAGAGGCCGGGCCTCGGAAAGGAGCAAATAATAAGCGCTGGCTTGAAGTGGTGCTTCAGTTTCTCTCCAGCAGATGAGGGAGATGTGTATGGGGGGAAATGAGATTGAAGGGGAAGGGGAGTACTTCAGAGGAATACTGGCCTTCTTAGTACTTTCACCGTTGATAGAAATGTCTCAAAAGGTCAGCATGTGCTCTATTGCTCAGTGATTTAGGCATAGGCAGGAAGCCCAAACCGCCAGGCAGTAATTATCAAAATTGTTATGACTTTTGTTAAATAAATGAAGCTCAGCGCCAGGGGCGGATCTAGAAAAATATTCATGGGGTGGCAAGAGGGTGGCAGGAGATTTTGAGGGGTGGCATCCCCTGGCAGAAGTATATGCTGATTTAATCGCAGTCATGTCAATTAATGTTAACTTGGAAAGCCACAATATTTATTTTAACTCAATAACATTTGGTGACATTATTGTGGCACATCAGTAAAGCCTTAAATATAAATACATAAGGTGGCAGACTTAATTTAATTAATTTTAACTGAACAATAACTGAATGAGTTTGTTTCACTCTTAGACCAGATAATTAATTAACTGTCGTTGTCGATTGTTTTGGTGCGTAAGATTAGTATGAATAGTTAACAATGCATAGTTATGTCCTATCAGCTGTTCAATCACTGTTATGATTCACATTCAGGGTGTTATTATTAAAAAACTAGTATTTTTGGAGAGTAGATGCATGAATTGGTTCCTCAAGATGCTTGCGTCACCCTCGCTGTCGAAAATGTGAAAGACAAGCTAGAGTTACTATCATATTATTCAAGAAGAATCAAAGGAAACATTTCAGGCCGCCCACAAAGAAAAAAAAGTATTTGACACACGTAAGGTCATTCATCATTAAACAGTGGTTATGGGTGATGCTCGATCGGAGTCGATCCGTGAGCAGAGATCAAGTTGGGGCATGCCTATAACAGCTGAATGTGGCGAGTTACGCATCTTGTTCAGCAAACGCCTCACAACTTATTAAGATTTAAAGCTATTGCGCCCCATGCATTTATTGATTCAATGCTGAGTACAGCCTGGGAAGAACATATCGAGGGATGTAAAAAACGTAATGTCACAACAGGACTTTTAGAAAAGCTGTGTCCATGCTGTTTAGTCTTTAGGTAGACTGACTACTGCAATAGTGTATTCAGCAGGGGCTGACAAGAAAAATCAGTTCAGAAAGCCCTGCAGCTTATCAGAACGCAGCTGCCACGTGTCCTCACTAACTATACTTTAAGTATACAGTCTGATGTCCGTCACTAACATTAAAAGACGTGGATCACATCAGTTTCCGTTCTGAAATTTTAAATTGGCCTTCCAGTCGGCCAAAGAATCTAGACTCTGCTCAACCACAGCTTCGCCCGACCTTCATCTCCTCTAGGCGCTTCTCAAATCATCATACAATTGATACAGTCCTATCTAGTTTCTAGCAATAAATGGTCTGTCGACCAAATTAATCGTTGAACTCCTCGCATAATTTACGAGGCCATCAACATCGCTGCTTGCCTCAGGGTCTTCCTGGCGTCGGGCTCGCTGCTTATACGGTTCCGAGAGTAAAAACAAAACATTGAGAAAAGGCAGCATTTTAGCTTTTATGCCCCGACAATCTGAAACGCTACTATTTTTAATCGAGACTAAAAACCTGCTAAAAACATATCTCTTTTGGCTGCCCTTTAATTTAGCCTGCTCATATCGTCTACTTACTAGCAGGTATCTGCACTCAGTGCCGCTGTTTTAAACTATGACTCATCATGTCGGAACCTGCGTGTGTCTATATTTATTTATTCTCTATCGTATCCTTGCCTTTTGTAATGCCTGTTGTTAAAATGCCATTATATGTGTTCTCTACTGTATGTACTCCTTAAAAAGTCTTTTAATTAGTAGTTTCGTGTAAAGCACTTTCTCAATTGCTGTCGCGTACAGAAAAGGCTATATAAAATAAACTTTCCTTGCCTTTGCCCTTGCAGCCAAAACTGACAGGCTCTTCTCCTGTCATTGTTGACCGAAAATACCTACATTCCTTGCCGTCATTACCTGGACCGAATGCTCTCGTTTGCGCGTGTCCCCCTTTCAAATGGACAATCCAAGCCATTCACATTTCCAGGCTCGATGCCAGGGCCAGGAGGGGTTACAAGTGCTGCATTCACTTGCACTCGGACATTAGAGATTTTCTCTCTTAAATGTCCGATGAGCCACAACTTTTTCTTTCAAAACAAAGCTGCCAACTGGGGTGGCAGCTGGGGTGGCAAGGCATTTTTCTGAGGTGGCAGCTGCCACCCCGTGCCACCCCGTAGAACCGCCACTGCATGGATATATTTGCCAGTAAACCAATTGTGTCCATCCCATCCAATGAGAGGAAGCAGCATCACAGCAGTATTAAGTCATCGTCATGAAACAAAAGAGCGGGGGTTGGGCAACAGAGGATCATCACTACTACAAAATATTGATGCCCTGTATCATTTTTTTCTGAGTGAGGTCCAGGCGCTGAAATGTAAATAAATCTATCAGGGCAAGGAGCTGGGGGCTCCAGTTACCACTCCTAACAATCAAGAGGCTTTTCATGCTGCCCTGGAGGGCCATTCCTGTAACGCTAGCACACTGGAGAGAGCCACAAATCATCATCCCGCCCTCTCTCTGTCGGCCTCTCCTCCTCCTGCTGTTTCTCCTTCTCTTGGACTTCTTTCTCCCTTTTCTTCCCTTTCCCCATTCATTCACTCACACACAAACACACCACTGTCCTCCATTTCTCTATTCTCCTTTGACTCTTTCTAGCACCTTTCTTTTATTCCTAATGCTCTTCATCACAATCCCCTCATGTTTTCTGCTCTCCCACAGCTCTGTCTTTATTCTCTCCCCTACTCGCGGCTCTTCACAGCTCCCGAATGCTCTCTAGTGTAGTTCACACTACAGTGAAATGAAAGAAGAGCGATACTTACTACCACATTTATCAATATTTCAAACATGTCTGTTTGACAACATTTCTGTCAGCAACAGAAAAACACCTATTTGCATGTCTTATGTGTAAGACGCACAGCCCAGAATGTGTTGCATACACCTTTATTTATATTTCAAACAGTTCATAATTTTCTCTTTGCATTTGGTGGTTTTTGCACATCAAAGTTAAATCAATTCCTTGTTTTCCTTTTATATTTATTTAATTTACATCCTGAAAAATCTTCCGGTTGCCTTGTTTTCTGAGACGTCTACAAACAGCGATGAAATGTAAACAAGTACATTTACTCAAGTATTTTTATGAAGTACTATTTTGACACTTTTACTTTACTTAAATATTTCCATTTTATGCCACATATACTTAACTACTAACCACTACTCAACTACATTCTGGGGGCAAATAATGTACAATTTACATTTACATTTATTTAACACTCGGTAACTACATGCCATCCTAAAATGTTATCATTCTTGACAAACATGAACATAAAAATGATACTATGTAATTGTTATTGATCAAAACGAGATAAAAAAATATTCTATAATATAATGCTTTAAAAAGAGCCATTCTGCATACTGAGTACTTTTAATACTTGAAGTACACTATGGTGATAATATTTCTATACTTAACATCGTCTACATTCTACTTTTAAGTAAAGGATCTGAGTACTGCAATCACTTTATAAAAGAACAATAGCAATACAGTTTGGCTAGGTTAATGCAATATAATGATTTGGTTAGAAAGGGTTAAAGAAAACACATTCATTGTAAAGTTCAATAGCACTGGCCTTTAGTTCACTATAAATAGGGCTGTTTTAGATAAATGAATAAATACCAGTTGTTTGAATACTTTAGCCTTTTAACAATAAATTACATCTAGCCCACATGCCCCCATGTCCAGAATTTGGAGCAGCAGCAGTGGCTGTTAGGCGTACCTATTGGAAACTTGAAATGCAAACGTTTTGTACAGTCACATCACAGACTGAATGAAAAGCAGCTAAAACTGAACATTTGGAAATATGATAAACAGTTTTTGTAAAGGACGACTAGATATGAACTTGTTGAGTAACCCTAAAAAACGTTCTAATTTTCCTACAACAGATAATGGAGGAGATTCAATGAGAGAGGCGAGCATTGGAAAGGCTTATCATGGTGAAACCGAAGGCAACCAAGGTCTCATTCAGAGTGTGTAAAGAACAGGAATATAACTTTGAAGAAATCTCAGAATAGACATGCTCAAGGTAAGGTTAAATGCATGTACAAATATGGCAACATTATAGTAATTGTGTGTAGAAATGCCCTTCTGTAAAGCATTCATTTGAAAATGGTCAACACAATGTTGAGTATAGAGCAGGGAAAAAATATATCTCGAAATGATTTTCAGGTAAAGAAATAAAGCATATGATTGTTACAAAATTAAATATTTGACTGGAAATAATGTAGAATGTCTTAAAACTATACAAGATGAGATGCAAAAATGGGCATATTTATTTGATCCTCCATCAGCTCAACTCACCAAATGTTCCAGTGCCAGGTCTGTTTTGTACCGTTTTCCACACACTACTCTTTTGTGAGGGAGAAATGGATTTGCTTTTAAAGACAGCATGCTCTTTTGAGAGGATTTGAGGAGATGTGGGTTAGGATGAGGAGGTTTTGTTCGGAGGTAAGAAAGGAGGTTTTCGTAGCCATTGAGTAGCTGTATTGATCGCCAACTTCACAAACCCTCTTCACACATTTTGTCATTAATTAGGGTGCTAAAAGTCTTACTTGCTGCACATTTAAGCATTATGAAGAGATACGAGTTAGATGAGGATACCATTTTATTTCCAGCCTTCACACAAACACATGTAGCTGCTCCTGAGATTAATGATGCTATCTTTGTCCGCTGATCAATGATGGCCTGAGCCTGGCACTGATCGGTCTGGCTGACACTCTGCCTGTTCTGTTCGGACCCACAGAGGCCGGCTGGGTCACACAGGTCACGGCCACAGTTTGGACTGATGCCACCAGAGGTTAATATGCATCGAGTAAACATGAAATCGTGACACCAGAAGAGATAAGACACATGGCTGCTGGATTATTTTTCTGAAAATCAATGGATGGGGAAGCCGAGTTGGAGGCTGTTGCCACTGTTGGTCACTTGAAATATGTGCAACATAAGATTTTATTATACAATGATCAACTAATGGATCAAAAAACTTGGGACAGAATAATTCCTGTACAAATGTTTAGATATTTTGCCTTAAGTAATCAAGTAGTCTGCTTACAGGTATTTTTATTCACATATTGAATAACAATTCTGCAACACATTGATAGCCTGACATTTATTTTCAGGCCTCACATTTAGAAATGCTATTGTACATTCACCAAATGAGGGTTTAATAACTTGTTTGCACTATCACAGTACCACATTTGTTAACAGCACATTACTGTCTCTGGTTTTACCCAATTCAAATTCAAACTTAAAAGTAAAACTTAACTTAAAAGGACTGTACTTGAAATCCTACACAGTACAGTAATTAAAAATGTTTCATGAGTCAATCAAATATCCTGAAAAGCAAAGCTTTCCATTTCATTAGCTGTTATGAATGAAATGTTCAAGGTTCAAGGTTTTTATTTTGTCATACGAACATAGCTTCAGTGTAGTTATGCCAATGAAATTCTTAGGTCACAGGCTTCTCCAACAGTGCAACACAAAACACAGATAAACATACAAATATAGTGCAAGTAAATAGTAAATGTGTGCCCATGCTGAACAGAGCCAGAACCTCCCTACGGTCCAGACATCCGGAGGTCGTAGCAGCAGGGTAGGGTGGAGGAAGCACGTCTCAACTTTGAGCGTGAACCAACCTTGGAGAGACGTGGGGTACTGAACGAAGCCAAACAGTTTCTCTTCAGTGCCTACGACACCATCAAAGGGGAGGAACTGATGGAGAGTGTGCGAATAGTGCAGGCAGCGCAAGGTGAAAGGCAATATGGGGAGGCCTGGAGGGTCATCAATGAGATGACTGGGCGGAAGAGGTCTAAGGAGGGACAGGTTGAGGGACACAGCCCCAAGGAGAGGGTGACGACCTGGTTCAACCACTTCCAAAGCCTGCTGGGCACAATAGCGGATGGAGCTGAGGAAAGTATACCAGCTTTCCTCCAGAACCTGCCCATCGACGATGGTCCCTTCACAGTGAGCTTGCCAGGGCGAAGTCCACAGTGAGAGAGGGCAAAAGTGCTGGGCCGGATGGCATACCCCCGGAGGTCCTAAAGTACTGTGATCTCGATGACCTCATCCGAGACTTTTGCAACCTCGCTCTACTGCACAACATGCAGCCTGATATATGGTCTCTCTCCAACATCATCCCGGTGCCTAAAGCTGGAGACCTCTTAAAGCCAGACAACTACCGAGGCATCAGCCTGACATGTATCACCGCAAAGGTTTACAACCGGATGATACTGAACAGGATACGGCACGCCATCGACCCTCACCTGAGGGAGAACCAGAATGAGAGGGGAGAACCACCGCAGCCCAGATCTTGGCGCTAAGGAGAATGATCGAGGAGGTGAAAAAGGATAACCTGACTGCTGTACTGTGCTTTATCAAATTCAAAAAGGCATTTGACTCGATCCACAGAAGCACAATGGTGAAGATCCTTGAGGCCTATGGTGTCCCTCCCAATCTACTCCGGGCAATAGAGACCATGTACGCAGGAACAAGGGCCAGGGTGGTGACCCCAGATTGCAACAGCGAGGAGTTTGACATCCTGGCTGGGGTAATGCAAGGGGACACCCTGGCCCCCTTCCTCTTCATCATGGTCCTGGATTACGCGCTCAGGAAGGCCATCAGTGGACGAGAGCAGGATCTTGGCTTCACTGTAACACCAAGGAGGTCGAGACGACACCCCACAGTAGTCCTGACAGACCTGGACTATGCGGACGACATCAGCCTGCTCTCCGACAGCGTGGAGCAAGCACAGGAACTCCTGAACAGAGTGGAGTCAGAGTGTGCCAAGGTTGGCCTGAGGCTAAACACCAAGAAAACTGAGGTTATCACCTATAACATCTTACCGGAACATCCACCTCTGACAACAGAAGGCACTGTGCTTAAAGAAGTCAAGGACTTCAAGTACCTGGGCTCATGGGTCAACTCAACCGAGCAAGATCTTAAGGTGAGGAAGGCACTTGCATGGAGGGCCCTGAACGGCATGACCAGTGTATGGAACTCCAACCTCCCCCGTCAAATCAAACTCAGCTTCTTCTATGCAACGGTAGAGTCTGTTCTCCTCTATGGCAGTGAATGCTGAACCCTGCAAAAGTCTCTAGACGGATGCTACACCAGAATGTTGCGAGCAGTACTTAACATCAGCAAGAGTGTACATTTAACCAACAACATCCTGTACGAGGGAATACCAAGGGTGAGCGAGAAAATTGCAGCCAGGAGAATGAGACTAGCAGGACATTGCCAAAGGCATCAAGAGCTGCCAGCCGGCAAATTGGTGCTGTGGGAACCCACGGGCATCGGTCACGAGGACGTCCCGCACAAACATACGTGGACGTACTCAAGAACGACGCAGGAGCAATGAACTGGCCAGATGTATGGAGAACCGGGATGACTGGAAGCGACGATGGAGGGCTCATCTGAGGACGACCTAGAGAGAGAGATATTAGCTCAATGCGTTGCTATTCAGTTAAGACATGGATTGGTATTTGACTGATATGAAACTGTGATTGCACTTTTATTTACTTCATGTCTTAGATTAGGATCACAAAGCTAGCGCAATACTACACTTACTTTGTTTAGCATTTACCGGCTGTTTCGATGTCCCCTTTGCGCTTGGTACACCCGTCTGGTCCGTGTCCTTTAAACACTCCAGAGATCCTCCACACGAAAGGCAAAACCGTGTCACTTGTCCCAGGTTGTTTCCACAAAACGGACAAAACATGTTTACCGAGCGTAAACACACCATAGACTGTATATGAAACACACTCGTACCTTCGGTCTTTCCGCCAAAACAAATTTAAATTTGAGCCAATCACGTCACGTTACGTCACTTCCGGTATGATGCACATTCCCTTTCCGATTTGATTCTGGTTTGTAAATGTGTTTCGGGAAATGTTAAAGTGTTTCGGGAAATGTTAAAGTGTTTCAGTCATGGTAAAAGTGTTTTGCATTTTGTNGAACAAAGCCAAGGTGCTTTAAAACTGCATAAACATCTAGGCCAGTAGGCCTACAACAAAGTAGTGTAAATAAAGACTGTAACAGCCAGGCCTTCAACAACAACTTGTTGAAGGCCTGGCTGTTACAGTCTTTATTTACACTACTTTGTTGTAGGCCTACTGGCCTAGATGTTTATGCAGTTTTAAAGCACCTTGGCTTTGTTCTGAATGCACTTTGTTGTAGTTATCCTACAGAGAAAAGAAAATGCACTTGACTTGGAATTAATGTACTGTATGCATTCAAAAGTGCTGAATAAATGTTTTATGGACCCATAATAGTGATTATTATTCGGTTTTCGGCCAACTGTTTCCTATTTTCGGTATCGGTTTCGGCCAAGAATTTCCCATTCGGTGCACCCCTAGTAAGAATGGATGGATAGACGAAGAAAGGAACGGACAGGTGGAGAAGCAGACAGGCTGCCAGACGTGCACTGCCACTGATTGTTGTTCTATTGACCATGTGATTGGTCAATACATTGCTCCGTCTGAAATATTATCTACCACTATCAGGTTGTCCTACGTCTTCAAAAGCAAAAAAGCCCCCCCAACGAAATTATCCAATATATGCACATAGCTTTTCACATGTCCAAGAATAGCCTTCCAAATGTTGCAAGTTTCTTACTAAAAAAAAGCTCAATCCTTCCTATACAGTTCAATCCCTCTTCATGTTCGGAACAGCAACTGCAATATCTCGGTCGAGCGTCTGCATACAGAGGTGCACAGCTTCACTTACTCCCTCTTTTACCCTGCATCGCTGTATTTTGTGAGTGTGTGTATGTGTGCTTTCACTTCTGTCAGTCCACTTAAGGGCCTTTGGTTTCAGAGGAGGCCATTGTATTTCCTCCATCGCCTAGCAACCATCACCAAGGCCGGCACTCCATTGTTGCGGAGGCTGAGCACCTGAATTGCCTGCTGCCTGTTTCTACTTTTCCAAATTGTACTGTAATTTCACAAAGTGGTGTTTCAGCATTAGAGAGAGAGGGAGGGAGAGAGAGAGGACCGTGCCCCAAATTGGAGGGCTATGAAAATCGGGGGAAGCTTCCTTTTGGTGGTCTCACATCAGGAGCTGTTCACATTTGCAAAAGACACAAAAAGTAGTGGAGAAACATAGACATTCAGAGCATATTGTACATTCAGCAAAAGGAAAACATGCACTTTACAATGATTTTTGTTGTCTCTCTGTGTGTGTGTGTGTGTGTGTGTGTGTGTGTGTGTGTGTGTGTGTGTGTGTGTGTGTGTGTGTATGTGTGGAGAGAGAGAGAGAGAGAGCAGAGAAGTGGAGATGCAGAGAGAGAGAGAGAGAGAAAAAAGGAGAAAATGGGAAAAATATGAACAGAGCAACATGTAGTGGGTGGGACTTGAGCGTTGAAAAGGGTTGTGGGCTAGATTTTTCTCAGTGACGTCACTTTTACACAGTTTACTTGAATAGCACCTGTGTGCATGGGGGCTGTCTGTCTGTCAGTTCTGAGTAAAAACATAACCCATGCCAGCAAAACTATATCTATCAGCGTTCACCACTGGTCATTGGAGACAGCCTCTGGCTTTTTTTCCTCAGAGGCCAACATCGACTGCCCTCTCTTGCTCCGCTGGGTGTTAGAGATTGGCCCCTTCAATTCTTATTTTCTCAACCCCTAAGTATTTTAGCGTCTTTTCCGCCAGTCTACAAAAAGTATATTTTTAAAAAAACCTTTTTGATAAATTCAAGTGAGTTTCATTTGATCTTTTTATTACAAAGACTCCGCTTTTCTTTGTGCAGTGAAAATTGCTCTTTTGTGTGCACCTGCAATCGACGCCCTTGTGGATGACCCCAGGTGCCCAATTCAGAAATGGTAAGTGGCAACAATTTTAACTTCAGAAAGATCAGTGTGTCTCTCATTATATTGCAGTTATTTTCATTGTTTCGACTGAGATAAACCGATAACATATATATCGCCCTTAGAATATTTTTGTTTTTGTCCTGTATATTTAAAAAAGAAAAAAAAATTTAATCTGAAAATACATTTCCCCTATATTTAATAAATGTCCTGCCATTATCTGTCAATGTCAGCCACTATCTCTTATTGATTTTCAGTTGTGCAATTGACACATTCTTTCTCTGCATGTCTGCATTTAACATCAACCTGTCAATGGATCCTGCAACATCTGGTTGTTCTTAGCCATTCTTGTATAAATCCTTTAAAATGCACATTTTGGTTTAAAAACCCATGCAAAAATTCCTAAAACAGACACACACACACACTATACTGACATTCTTTAAATGTGCGCACACACAAATACGAGCAAAATCACACACACACTCGCAGATCAGGTTTCATTGTGTCTGTGCTGCCACACACACAAACACACACTCACACACACGGTTGTCTGCGTGAGACAGCAGCCGTGTTGGCCGACATGCTATCAAGTTTCAGAAAATACTCACAGCATCTTCCGCATTCATGTTCAGTACTCACACATAGGAATCACACAATGAAATTCTACATGTAAATGTCCAAATAATTACACACATTACTAAGTGGCATAAATCTTTTATTTAGATTTGTTTATTTCTTTTTATTCTGTAACAAGAAGGCAAACTATGTTTTATTTGATATAAAGCAAGAAAAGGCTGATCCTATACAAGCAAGTCTAATTTATAAGACAAAAATAAAATGTTTCTGATATAAATAAAGCATTTAATTTGTCGATGTATTCACTGCTACATGTTTCCATCTCTGTAAAACTGTATGTGTCCATCACTGTCGCATGTGTCCAGCTATAACATTAACAAAATGGCAAAGTGCCATGCAGAAACAACTGACTGTAAGTCTTGGCTCAAAAGCTGACTTCAGACGTCCAAAACGCTATTATCAATGTTAAATTATTGATCATTATTGACAACGTTACGACCTTACCTGGAACCTGTAGACTTGATAATGTGGAATTAAGTGCAGTACATGCAAGCAAGAGAAATAATAAATGAATGCAGTACTTTCAGCAAAGGGGTTGGGAAAGGATAGATGGTGTATTGAGTGAAGAAATGTTTTACCCTTACATGTAAAATAATCAGTGTTTGCAAACTGCCATAGTTTATTCCTAGTGATCAATTGAGTTGGTAGAAAATGTTTATCTCATTCAAAAACCCATTATTTATTTGACTTTTCGATTAATTGTATTTATGTAATACTGTAGTATTCTTATATTGCTGTTTCTTTTAGCTAAGCGATCATTTTCGATTGATTCTTTATACATTGTTTGGTCTACGAAAGAAAAAGTGTTAAATGCCAAAGTATCCAAGGGCAGGTGATGCTTCAAATATATCATTTATTTCTCAAAACCTCAGTCCAAAACCCAGAAATATTCATTTTGTTATAAAGAAAAGCAGCCTGTTTTCAGATTGGAAATTTTAATCAACTTTCGGCATAAAAAAAAAAAAAGTCACTACACTTCTACATAAATACTACCAGTAAAAACATGATACTGTTGTTAAACTAAAGTATCATCAGTAGGCTATAAGCTTTATATTAATATTATTTGAGAAGAGCTTTAAAAATCTGAAAGTGTATAGGATATTAACATTCTGACTGCATCCTTTCTTTTTACCATCTACTTTATTGCAGTAGCTTCGCTGACTGACAGCTGAATCAAACTGACACTGAACTGATTAACACTGACGTCAGTTCATAAAAACACAGCACACTGACTGATATACAGCCTGTCAGCCTTTGTTTTCTCTCTGTTTCAGCGTGCAGGGCTATCACTGCTCGTACCGACCCTCGGATCACAGTGTGTCCTGAAAGACAACTCTGATACCAACCCATGACTTGGCCTTGTCCTTCCTCCAGAACACTCCCCTCCACAGGTTCACACAAAACGGTTTGTTCCATGTTTCAAGGTAGAGAAACTTCATGTGCACGTTCATAAGATAGAAGTGTAAATGTATATGTTGAATAACACAATCTAGAGGCAAAATCGGACTAAATATTCACATAGGTAAATACAGAATTTATAAATCCTGCTTTCAAATATGAAAGCTGGTAGATGGAACATAATGAAAGAGTCGCACAGAGATAATTGCAGCGGTAATCTGTCCTGAAAGTGTTTTTCTTTCAAGCATGAGTTTGAGCACTTTTACAAATTGTTTCTTGACAGGCTGCCAACCGATTCATTTAATCTCACAAGGAGAAGGCCGCGCAGGACTGCCAGTTCTTCCTCCGTGAAAAACATCCCTCGGCCTTCAGAGAGAGGTTTCAGAGTGCTGAAGAAAGTTTGGTTTGAAGGAGAGCCGCAGGGGTTTTGTCAAAAGCTCCTTCAGCCCTCCCTCCATAGGATCACACATTAGCTCAAGGAGGCCACCTTGAGTATGACGTGTAGCTTGGCAACACAACAGGAAGGAGACTCAGTGACAAAACAGTAGTGTGAAGAATACTGTAGTTAAATTAATCATACGAATAGGCTACTATTGAGAGAGCTAATATTCCATGTACTGTTCCCGTTAATGATTTCATTGTTGAATTTGACATTTTGTATTAACAGACAGAGAATACATTTAGGAAAAAAACGTATCAGTTATTTAAATGCCTTCATCGTTTGAGAGATTAAGTCCATAGCAGCATGGAAGACTAGTGATTTTGTTGTTCTGTGATTAAGCTGACAACAAGTCATTGTCCTCCTCACTGCTTTGAGACAGAAACCCAAATACAAGCCATGTCTGTTTCATTTCTTTCAAAATGTAACTCTGAGCTTTAATCTTCCCTTTGGGCGGTGGCATAATAAAACCTCAAGTGCTCCAGCTACTTCCAAAAAAGATGAGCTGCAATTACACCCTGATGTGTTATTATGCGGAACAGACTAAACTGGGTCAAATCACAATTTATCTCCGTGGCGAAGTCACACAATTTGTATGAAAACCCTGTATTAAAGATATTAAAAGGCAACGTTTTGTAAATAGTAGTTTTGCAAAATGTATTTAACCTTTCAAATATATTTCACAGTGAAATAAATTGCCCAGATATGGCTGATATTAATCTGATTTTTTTACAGCATGCAAATACTTTTGAGTTATTGGTTGACTGTGTGTTTCAAAATCATTGCTGATCGATAACGGACCATTATGTTTGGGTTTAGAGTGATTTACCTTTATCCAATTCATCTTTTTTATTTAAATTATATTGGTTTACATCTGAAGTGTTTGCCGTAATTGTACCTGTCCCTTCTGTGTGGTTTAGATGGCAGCATACCGGAAAGGTGGATTTGAACTGGTAAGAAACACACATTTTCTTATTTTCAAAACAAATATGCCACAATTACCTCACAATTACCTTTAAACCCACTGTTTGAACCATTTTTTCACATGGAAAACATTTGTTAGGATTGTTCTGTTATCAGAAACTGGATAAAACTGTAAATAAGGAATTTCTGAAATACTAAAGAACTTGATGTAATCTGTGTCCAATTTGTCTAAATACAGAAATACACAAATGTCGCTTTTGGTAATCTGCTTATTTTTTTAAACCTTTCATTCATTTTCCAAGTGTAATAAAATAATACTTTTACATGCTCAGATTTGTCCCGGTTATTATTCTGGTTTTGTATAAGGTTAATCATTGGCTTAAAGTCAATACATCCATTATTTTACGGCTTATCAACGCTCCAACCTTCTTGACAGCTCCTTCAGAATATTGAACCATGAATTATGGAAAACATCAATGACCCAAAGGTTAGAGGTAATGTTGTTATCGATCTACACTTCAATGAGTAACTCTCATCAGATTCTGCCACAATATATTCCATTTCAACTTGATTACTTGGCCTTTGGCTTTTCATAAATTAATCTCTGTGCTCATAATGTAAGTATGAACCCATATGAGCAAAAATAAAGAATAAGTCATGATGAATTTAAAACCGGTTTAATGATGACATTCAAGCATTACATCTCAGCTAATTAAAAGAAAGGACCATGACAGACAAACCCAGGGAAGTGCTTTGGAAACAACCAAAAGGGAGCATTTTGCAGCTGGATCAAACCAACACAAGTTTTACTTAGGCGGAGCCGGGCCTTGGTCTAGTGAGTCGATCACCTTATGCACAAACTTTTCCATCAATCCCTTGATCTGAGTGTTTAAGTTATCATTCAACGGCTACATCTGATTCACAATATTTGGTGAAATACAGGTTGAATTAAATCATGTACGACCTAGCAAATGTGTTTCCCTCAAACTCGAACAAAATTATTCTGTTTACAGCCATAAAAAGGAAAAGAAACACCAAAGTGAAGCAAGAGACATACCTTAACTCCTTGGGTTCTCAACCTAACGGTGAATTATGTCAGAGTCAGAAGCTTTTATAGCTCTGGACGATGAGACAAAAGAAGAGAAGTGACCTGACAAGACAAGTACAATCTTTATCCGGGCTTAACCGAGTCTTGAGTATTTCAAGTTTATGTAGGCCTACTTTAAATTTAAAGAGGAAAATAACTAGTTTTTGTAATTGTCTCTCAACAACACTTATGAGAGCTGGTTACTGGTTAAGTTGAAAATCAGGGTTTAACATATAATCAGCTTTTAAAATGTGATGTATTGTTATAAACTATATATAAAGTTATACAGTTTATAACGTTGTGAAATGTAGGCTTACTTCAACCAGCTTAAAGGGCTCAGCATCAGCAATAGCAATGTGACAGGAATAATTCTTCCTGCACTTTTGATACTTTAACTACGTTCTGAACCCAGTATTTTAATTGTATGTTAGTATTTTAAATTGAGATATTCCAACAGAAGAAAGAAAAAGACAATAAACACAAACTATGAAGGTGATGACAATAAAAACGCAAAAAGATAAATGGTTTTAATGAAGATTTAATTTCTATTGTGTTTTTCCGTTAAGTAATATTTTTTGTGTCAGTTGTTTTTCTTTTCAATCATAGGTCGATACATTAGACAGCATTTAACTTCAGAGCTCTGAGATATTTTTAATCTGCCCTATTTTTTTAAGTGATGGCAGGGTGGATTCATGCATTGTTTCCTGTTTAACACATGGGTCATTTGATGAGAGAGAGTTGCTCGGCTCTACTGACAGAGCTCTCAGCAGGCTGAGGAGCTCCTGATAAGATGTGCCCAATATGTCATCAAATAGATACATTTATCTTGCCTACATGTGCATTTAATGTGTTATCCTTTTGTATGTTCTGTGTGGAAACATATTGTGTCTTCATCATGATCACACAGAAAACGCTTTGCTAAAAACTGGTCTCGGTGTGATCGGCCCCCAGCAGCTGTAGGCAAGGTTGGACAGTCTGCAATGTAACTATGGTAACATACTCATCCATTTGTTTATATTTCTCTTGATGCTGTACGTCCCTTGTTTGGGAACAATGAGTCTAATAAAGAGATAACAAAGAAAATATTCTATGCTTTGTGTGCCATCTCAGATTCTACCTTTCAAAGCATACTGTTGAAAATGTCGAGGCAGCAGCTTCACGCCGCTGAACCAGTGTTTGACAGCAGCATTAAAGTAAAAACAACCAAATAAAAGGTGATGAAATAAAACTAGGTTAATTAAAAATGTGCGTTCATTCACAGTAATACTGATTTAGAAAGACCAAAAACAGATATTCTGTCACAAAAATGATATAGCCCATTTCCTACTGTTTGATGAATTTATGTCATAGGGTCATGATAATATGGGAATGATGTGGACATTCTCATGCTTAAAGGTTCAAAATACGATTAAAGTACAGATCAGCTATAATCTGATCTAAGTATGCATTACACTGACTCTAGGTCTGTAAATGTAAGGATTGTGTATGTGACACATGCATCAAATCAAATTATTTGAGATAATTGACAAATTGTATCATTTTCGCTTTTAATGTCTGTGTTTTGGTTCAGAGTAGGTTCAATTACCGTGGTTATCAATATGAATTTATTTTTCTATTGACCTTAAATGTGTCCATCATGCAAAATGCACTTTTTGATGTCTTTTATACATAAATATGTGTCCCCCGGTGTGCGAGGGAACTCACAAAGTGTCAGAAAATACAACCCTCTCTCTTTTCCTCCATACCCACATCTCTAAAAGCTGGGGTAGAAAGGAGCTGATCCAGATTTGAGTCCGATATGACGTAATATTGGAAATGTGGGCTGGCTTTACAGCCAGTTTACTATCAGAAACATACATGCTAAAGAAAGCTCCTAACTCTCTACTAGACCATTGTCTAACTCTGACCACTGACACACTTTTCATCTATGAACACATGATTTTGCATTCATTGTGGTTTTGGATTGCAATGGCAACAGGTAAAACCGAGAAGCTCACTGGTCAATGACTTTCCTGTTTACATTTTGAGAGAGGACCCTTCTTAAGGGCAACCTTGTTAGAAACGTTATTTTTAAATTAAAAGCAAGCCCTGGCTGCCACCCTGTTTGAACTTCATTTTGCTATTGTGATTACAACTGCTTAAATCTTGTGATGTTTGTCAAAATCAACTTTCAGAAATCCCGTATTCCGAAACTGGTCTTCTCCACTCAGGCCCCACTCTAAACACCCGAGAGGCCTCTCAGGACATTCACCAAAAACACTCTCCAAACCTCAGCTTTTCCTTAAAGTCCGTAGAACATGATATGACACATATTTTGGAATCAACCCACTGGTATTCTTGGAGATTAAATTACATTTTATATCAGTTTACACAGCAACCTTCCAGGACATATTCACTTGGCATTTTAAGATAAAACACTTTTGTCAGTCTCCCCTGTACTGATCCAACTTACCACTAGATGGTGATAAAATGTCAGTCCTTCTTTCCTCAACATGCAGCCTCAGAACATGGAACAGTTGTCTGTTTGGGTGCATAAGAGCCCTCTACTGGCAATGTTACATATTAACAACATGTAAGCCTACAACTTTAAATATTGAACCACAAGGAAGGGGTGGTAGATGTATTAAGATCTCTAACTTAAGTTAAATTGACTGTACCTCACTGTAAAAGTCCTTCATTCATAATGTTAGTCAAGCATACGTAAAGTATGAATGTTTAATCAGAATTTAAATACATAAAAGGTCTCCTGTGACTGTTATAACACACTACTACTACTACTACTACTACTACTACTACTACTACTACTACTAATTAAATAATGTGATTATGAACAATGCATAAACAGGATTGTACTGTTGATCCATCTGTCTATTTTGTTCATAAATTCAACTTAAATGCAACATAGGCTCCTCCTTAAAGATATAGTAGGCCTACAGTAGAAGGAGTTCATCATTTGGTTGTATGTAGCTAATGCTTTTTTGTTTGAAACTTGAATGTGTAGTAAAGTTGTAAGTTATTGTTCACGCCAATTGGTACAGGTATTTAGATTTGACATTGTTGTTGTAGGTATTATAAGCAGTACAACTGAAATAAATATGAATGTACACGACTTTAATGTATTTACTTGGTTACTGACTTTTACGTAACCTGGCAACATCCGCCGATCTGTTTACTTACGCGCGTTACGTACGTACACAGACCACCAACAGACAGACATCATGGCGGACGTGTTGGATCTTCATGAAGCGGGAGGCGAGGACTTTCCTATGGATGAGGATGGTGATGGTAATTTTAATACTTAACTCCACTTAGATCAGATGCTCCATAAGGCCAGCGTTCAAACAATGTGTAAATATTTAAGTTTACTTTAAAACGGAAGTAGCTGTAAATGCTACGAAGTAAAAACGCTGACTGCGTGGTGGAAGGCCAAAGAAATGCTAACAAGCTAATATGAAGCTAACAACGTACTGGTGGTTCATTCAAACATTGTTTGTGAGATAGCTAGGTAATAATTGTTGAAAAGGTCCCTTTCACAAACCACGTAAAATCATTTTGTATATCCTTAAAGCTATCATTTGATCACACGTAGCATGTTATTAGCCGACGATAGCACGCTGTTTCTGTTTTTTTAAACTTTAGCTAAAGGCTAATGGTAGGATACGCTAATAAAAGGGGACAGGACTTACACTCGTACCTATTTCAGCGTCCTTATCATTTGTTTTGTTTTGCTTTCATGTAATCATCATGTTAACTATTCAAATTATATCAGCTGAGTTTGCATTTTATAACTGTAACTCAAGTCAAGTTTACATTTTTCTTTCCCAGAGAGCATCCACAAATTAAAGGAGAAGGCCAAGAAGAGGAAAGGACGAGGCTTCGGCTCAGGTGAGTTACCATTGTTTGGGTTATATTGCTTTATGTTTTCTTCAAAGTTATCCCTATATTTCCTTTATTGTTGATATAACTAACATTGTAATATATTATAATGGGCTCTCCACTTATTTAAACTTATAAAAGGACCATGGACGTTTCGAATGCAGTTTAATGCTAGAAAAGTGTCTTTCCTGCGAAATAAAGGCCTAGGTTTGAATTGGTTTAATATCACCAGACTTTTAGCTATAAGTTGAAATGTTATCATATTGACTTGGAGAAACACACATTGAACATTTTACCTTTTGGAAAAGACATGGTTTAGAACAGAACATAACATCCCTTGAAAGGTCTAATTTGTGTTTCACACTAAGACCATCTTGGGCAGAGAAAGATATATTTTCACCTGTAATCTCATTTTTCAGCATGCTGTTAGATTTGTCGTCAGTGCTTGATATTTCTCTGTGTTACTGTTTCCAGAGGAAGGAGCCAGGTCCAGAATCAAAGAAGACTACGATACTGTGGAGCAGGACGGTGACGAACCAGGCCCTCAGAGATGTAAGTGTTGCTGTTTTTCTCTGTAAATTAAATGTTTACACAATTAGAACCAAGTAAAAAATACACGTCACCCTTAAATGCCAATGTGATTCATCAAGTGCTTTGTTTAAAACTTAGACAATTCATTACATTTCACAAAACAAATGTTTAAAATCTCTGTATCCGTAACCAGTTTGTGTCTCCTCTAAAATCACATTTGCATTACATTTTAAATGCTTTAATTTGCACATTCAAAACATATAGATTTAAATAACACAATTTGTCTGATGTACAATAAAGTAAAACATCTTGTTCTGTGTCACATGTTGGGACTGTTCCTTGAGTTATCAGTATATTATGTGTGTTGCTCTTTATTTTCAGAAATGCTTATGTTTTTTGAATTGTGCAAAACAAGCAATGACAAACATGAAGTAAATCATGGAATATAGGTAGAAAGCGGCAGGATCAACACGTTAAAAAAAAAAACAGACCCTTACGCCTATTCTTGTTTTTCTGTTTTTGCAGCTGTGGAAGGCTGGATCCTATTTGTAACAGGTGTACATGAAGAGGCCACAGAGGAAGACATCCATGACAAGTTTTCAGAGTTTGGAGAAATCAAAAACCTGCATTTAAACCTCGACCGCAGAACAGGCTACCTCAAGGTGAGACGGATAACCATTCATGTTTCTGTGACACAGCCTCTGGGCCACTTTCTTCAACCGATTTTAGTTGTACATGTACATTATAAACCGTTATGGGGAGTACAACCTTTATTTAAACAATCCAATAGATGTTCAACTTTGATGTTAACCTACTGAGAAAATAAAAAGTCAGTGAAAGAAATTGGTTTTTTGAGAAGATACTTTTGGAATTAAAAATGATATTATAGTTCAGTGGTTCAATAGAAAATGAGACTCACCAATACTCTACACACACCCTTTGTTGGCTTAATTTTAAAAAGGCGTTGTGCTGACTTGTTATTAAGACAGCCCATCTGATGGATAATATCATTTAAGATGGCCTAATTATATTTAGTTTGCTACACACCCGCTTCCTGTGAGGATATTGAGCTAATAAATGACCGATTAAATCATCTTCCAATGAGAGGGGAAAAAAGACTTGAATTTTCAATCTAACTTTAAAATGAGAGAAACAATTATTCTTAGTTTTCTTAACTATTTCAATATTGCCCTGCAACTGTTTGGCAGCACGACTGTGTTATTTGATCATTTATGGTAACAGTACAAAGCCTTGTACAACAGCTTTGGCTAGAACCAATTTTAAAAATGAAATGAGACTATAAAAGCAACAAACCCTGTGTCAACGTAGCCAGGAAAACAACTGCCCTAGTCACCCTAAATCACACTAATTCTTGCCTAAATTAAGAATTATTTCCATATGAAGAGATCACAATACACGTTTCATCCTTCCTGACTGGTATAAGACGTTTATTTTTTGTTGACTACAAAACCTAAACACTTCTATGTTAAGCAGATTTGCTTTACAAGTAAACCATGTTGTCACAGCTACTTGCTATTGGCAAATTGTTAACATAACATATGTATACGTTTTTAATTGCGGGATAAACAAACGTTCGCAGAATGGATCTGTATTTCTCTAATGGTTTTCTCAAAAAGACACATTGACCGTTTCTTTTACTGTCCAAATGTACAAAAACGGTCCTGTAATCCACAAGATGGCAGCATTGTTTCAGATATGAAGAGAGAACAAATTTGGCCCTGAAACTATTTCTCCACTGTCATTTCAGTACAAGCAGTTTCAAGCCTTACATGATTTAGTGTCAAACTTGAATGTTTTTTGGGTTCTTTTTCAATGCTTCAGTCATCTAATGTGTGTAATGTTGGCTTAGCTTTTATGCTAATCTAAAAACACTTGTTTCCTATTAGAATATAACATTAAAGGGTCAGTAAACCTGTTTGTGAATTTTAATGAAGCGTTGCCTAATTCCCAAAAAGTGATCCCATACATTGTCATTAACTCACATGCTCTCCTGATGACTGTTTAAGGGATATGCTCTGGTGGAGTATGAGACATACAAAGAGGCCCAGGCAGCCATGGAAGGGCTCAACGCTCAGGACATGATGGGCCAGCCTATCAGTGTTGACTGGGGATTTGTCAGAGGGCCCCCCAAGAACAAGAGGAGGTGAGGGTGTTGTGTTTATTTATTGTGTGTTTCGGCGTAGTGACTGTAACTTCCAGGACCCAAAAGAGTGTTGTCAACATTTATGTTTCTCTTTGTCATCTGCATTTTTGAAAGATTTCTGCGCTATATGCTAATTTTGGTGCTATTTCATGATCAAGCCTTTTTAATTTCTCATATATTGCCTAGCCCTCAGTGTTTGCAAAATCTGGAGAACCCTGTGCTTAATATAATTTCCCAGTCATTGAACTTTTCCTTTCCCCCCCCCCAGGACTGGTGGACGGAGACGCAGCAGAAGTCCGGACAGGAGGCGTCGTTGAGTTTGGCGCTTGTCATTGGCGTGTCTGTCACTTTGACGGGCAGTTTCTAATCCTCATCTTCTCATAAGAAGCAGTTTTTTCGTACGATATTTTTGTGTAACAGTTGTATGGCACCTAGTTGTACACATTTCAAATATTGGGTTTAGGAAAGTCTCGGAAGAGACGAATAACAAATTAATAAATTGGCCTCAAAGCAGCATTTTCATTTTTTTGTAAATTGCTTATGCTGCTTTACAATGCAACTAAAGGGTATCTATTCAGCTGTCTGTGAAACTATAATTTTACTTTCGACACCGACTTGCATGTACTGCATTATTATTGTTCCTTCAAAATGTTGTATACGTTTCTCAATGTTGCGTGTGTAATGTTGTGTTTTGTTTTTATATAACTTGGGGAACATTAAACTTTTTAAAAGATGCGTGTGTCCGGTTGTGTTTTATTTAGCCCCGCAAATGACGTCGATTTTACATCATTCTCGATGACCTCACCCTGGCAGTGGTGCCGCCCCTGTTGTTTTGTCAACCCCAAAGCACCTGCCACTCTGGGCCATCAATGCCACACTCATAGGCTACTTGGACAAAACCCCTTGCCCTTTATTTCTCTGCAGCCAATTGGCAAACGCATGTTTTGTACTCTCGTTCTCATTTGGTGTTTACTCTATCGGGGAACATCAGTCAAAGACTCCGAGAATGACCATTGGTTCTTATAAATGTCAATGAAATTGACTCTACGTTCTGATTGGCTGGATCTTTGTGGGGGCGGGTACTATTCTTCGGTTGACGTTGTTGTTGTAAGTGGTAGAGAAATTACTTTGTCGGCGGTGGTCCGGTCTGGGATTTAACAAGTAGTTCCACCTATGAAGATGATAAAAAGTTAGGAATTGTTGGTATTGGAAACGTGTATGGTATTCGCATGTGGCCACTTGCTGGAAAACTAAATGGGACGATGAGAAAAACATCTGCGAGGCCGTTGAAGGTAAGCAGTAAAGGGATACTCCAGCACTAGCGTCAACGTTAGCTAACGCTAGCTGCTGATTAGCCAGGCTTGAAGCAGCCACTTGCTAGCCAAACGTTACTGTTCAGCCTACTTACCGATACACAAACATGTATTTGCAATAAGAATGAATGAATTCGTGAAGGGGAGATGAAATGGACTATTAGGTGACAATAAAGTTATTTGGCTGAGTGTAAACGGTGCAGGAACCCCATGCGTTTGAACGCCTCAAATGCGTTTATGTAAGCATGTGTATTGTTCGTTGATATTTTGTTTCGAAGAATAGTCGTAGCCATGGAAGCTGGTTTAGAGTCAACAGTTAGGACAAGCCATCACCTGGAGCATGGATATGCATCTGTTTACTAAGCAGGTTGACGAACATAATTGGTTGCTGAACATTACATTAGCTTTACGAGCTGTCAACTAAAGCTGTGCAGGTTAAACAGCCATTCAAGTTGTGCTGAATTTCATATTAGTTGTATATTTGTGCCTTTATCTGTGGTCATTTTTGCCTAAAAAATGAACTTAAATTCTGCAGGCTAGCTTTCATATAGCTTGCAGTCACGATTTAGATGATCTAAGCCCGGTTCTTATTTAAGCTACATTTGTGATGTAACATTCTCTTAAAGCACAAGTTTAGTGAAAATTGTTGGAGTAAACTGTTTAAATTGGAGTTAATTTCCTAACCTCTGACCAAAATAACCGGTTTCATTAAGCTAAAGTGGCTAACGTGATCGAGTGAGTAGCAAGGCAGTTTTTCCTAAACCTTGCTGCCAGATATGTGTGACTATACTGCCTGAGCTGGCTGGTCATTCAGTTCATTTGTTTCCGTGCTGGTTTTGAAACTAGGACTTGTGTTATTTGCCGTTATTTCCTACTACACCACGACGACAGAGTGTTGCGTTACACTTTGCCTTGAATTATTCAGGTCTTGTATTGGTCGGTTCTTTTGTTTGCTGGCACACCAGTACAGACCGTCAACACAAAAAGTAGGACATAGGTGCAGAAGTTCTGCACTGCACTTGGCCCACAGGGAGACTATTTATGTTGTTAAAAAGCCATATCCTGTTGGACATACAGGCAGCAGTAAGTAGGAACTTCCACCTACAGGGTTAGTGGGATTTAAAGAAGCTAGGTATTGTGCTGTGGAAAATAAAACGCATCCAGCCCTACCAGCTGTACTCTGGTAGCTAATACTAATGGCTGTCTGCCAGTTATAAAGAAGACTGTCGATCATTAGGAGTAGTAGTGTTACAAGTTAGAATACATCGCTAAATGCTAGTTTTACACGTTTAATGAATAGGATATTTGCCACAAAGTGAGCCACAATAAGATTCCCATTTGATTTAATTCAGGGGCCCGCGACCAATATGAGAAGATATAAAATGCCTATTATGACATTATCACTTACATTTATTCAACTGACAAAAAGCAACTTAAATAGGATTTGAGTCCTTTTATTACTAGGCCTTCAACATTGCTCATGTTTAGGCACTGTTTTAATGTTTAGGAAGGAGAACATTGACGCAATTGTTAACACGGGGAATGTCATAACGAACAGGGCCGAATTCACATTGACACATCTCCCCCAATATTCAGATACACTCAAAATGTCCCCCCTCCCAATGTATAGCCTAACTGATATACATTTTTTTAAATGAAATTGCTATTCTATGTCTTTTTTATTTTGGCTATTTGTATACTTGAAAACCTTCATTTTCTGTTATTGTGAACTTCACCAAAATCATATATTCATATGTAAATTGGTTCCGCCTTGGTTTGTTTATGCATACCTTTATTTTGTACCCGGGGGGTGTATTTGGCTGTTGCACGTCCAAGTCCAGCTTCAGTTCTCATTCATAACACTCCGTTCGATGTCTCACTATGGGATACGCCTCATCGCGGAGCAAACAGAAGCATCAATCTCATTTACGCCAATTCTGATTGGCGGGTGATCTCGACGTCATCGTCAGGGAATCCACCCCCTATAAGTAGCTTGCGCCACGACGCATGCGTCATTCAAACACCTCTTCTCGCTTCAGAGCACATCTCTTTATCGGCAGCCGCGCAGCTTAACTGTCCACAGACGGATCCAAGCTATCCTAGCTAAATTCGGTCGACGGACGCTCGCGAGCTACCCTTAGATATTCTTCGAAGAGAAGATTGTAGGTACTAACACACCAGTTAGTACCACATTCGACCTCATCCTTTTTCCTTTTCTCCTGAAATCGAGAGGTAAGGTTTTGACTTCTAGCTAGCTGCACACCACGCCGCTAGCTTGTCTCCCTCGCTATCGATACCACGACGGCGAGGACGTTTTCTTCTACTCTCATACCAGAGAAGAAAATAATTAAGGGCTATTAACACACCAGTTAATACCCCTTTCGGAAATAAATCTACGCCGTCGCTTTTCTCCGGACTAAGGACGAGTTGTTAGATTTTTCCCCGGCAACTTTCCTGCTGAGAGCGGGCCCTCTCCACGCCGTCACCACGGCAGACAAGATGGACGCCTCTCTCCCTCACACCAGAGGAGCCGGGAACTCAGTTGCAAGGCTCTGTGGCTGTGGGTTCAAGATCTCGGACACAGACACACACCAGGTCTGCTCGTCCTGCCTCGGGCTGGAACACCATGATGTGGTGGAGGCTGTCGATAACCCCGGCTCGTGCGGGCATTGCTCCCGCATGTCCCGAAAGAGCCTCCGCCGACGGCTAAAAACTAGCCTGGCGAGATGGGACCTCCTCACGTACTCTGATGCGCCGGATGGCTATCAGGACACGAGGGCGTCCCCCGCTAAGATTGAACCCCGCACTGTGTCGGTCTGGGGTCCATCAACGGCGGCAGCTGCAGAACCGGAGTCCCACCCTGTATCAGGCTGGTACTCGGTAGCGGCTAGGGACGTGAGAGTGGGACCCCACGCTATACCAAGCTGGGCCCCCCGGCTGGACCCCACCATGGCCAGGGACACTTTACTAACTTAGTGAATGTGGCCTTGTAACTTTTCTCCACACAGGAGAAAATTCCCTGTAGTAAGGAAAGGGGTAGAAGGTGAAAGTCAGTATTGCTCTGTGTCACCTCCTTTGAAAGCGTGGAGACTGCGCACGAGTAGCGCGGGAGCCCTCAGAGTGACCATTAAGTCCTAACGTGGTGGATGCACAGTCCAGGTATCCTGCTCTGTGGGGCCCACACCCGCCTTGTAGCAGGGGCGCGGGGTCCTGTCTTACAGGGACCCCCTCCCCCCCCACACCCCCCGACAGTAACCGACTGGCGGTGTCGGTGGCTATTAGGGGCCGACCGGCATGTAAATGTCCAGTCACGCCTTGAATGGTCCTAGTTACGGCACCACGACAAGAGAGTGAGACCAGTCTCTACCCAAAGAGCTGCACCACGCTTGGCCAGTCCGCAATGCCGCGTGGTTGCCACGCATAACGCGACTTTCTTTGCGACTATTACTCGTATTAGAAAAATTAAGTCGCTTGTCTAGATAGCGCCCGAGTCGGCGCTGTGTGGGTGTTCGACTGAGTGTGTGGTAAAACTACACTTTCAGGTCAGACGTATACCACTATGCGGAGACCGTCGTCTCCGACAGGGCTCCCAGCAGTGTTGACCCACGTACGAGTGAGGAGCTCCTCTCCTCCGCTGGCGCCGTGGGTGTTCTTTAGTCAAAGCACGGCCGGTGTACATTGACCCCTCTTGCGGTTGTAGAGGAATTACCCAAATGTATGCTATACACAGCATAAAGGTAGGAGTGCTCCCGTACCACAAGGAGATCTCTTTTCTGTAGTCCGCCAAAATCCCACCCCCTTGTGGCGATTTTGAGAATCCATTAAAATGCACGCTGGCAACACCTCCAAGGACAAAAAGGTCTTCTGGCGGAGGTGTCCCAGCTGAAAACATTTCTGGAGAGGTCGGGAAGTCTGTACCGCACCGGCACCTCTAGACGAGAAACGCCATATCTGGCGTGGGTAATTCGTACCGGGGCATGATCAAGTTCAGCCCACGGTCGGCCGCCCGCGTCAAGGAAAATGCGTAGAGTATCACTGGGTGATGAGAGGCGCGCGTGACTGCGTGCGCCCCGCCCCAAGTCAGACTCCCCGTCGACAGGTCGAAACGACTTTGAGGGAGACCCCTTCATGTCAGACCCGAACCCTTGTTGTACGAAGGAAGACACAAATACTACGTTTGAGTCCAGCTCGTCCACATAATTGCCCCCCTGTTAAAAACAAGGGCACATTATTGGGAACAAAACTGACAGCGGCTCTGTCGTTGGTCAGCATGTCCATCCAAACGGCTCCGCCTATGGGACAACAGGGGAATTGCCCAAATAGCGCCGAAGGCATGTAGCATGTTTGTGAGAGACACTGACTCTCTTGTCTGGCTTCCCTCGTCAGGCGTGAACAGTTCCCTGTGGGACTGTACATTCAGTGTCTATGGAAGGGACACCACCGCATTAATACGACCCCTCACCACATTTGACGTAGAGGGCCTTGATACACCGTCAGCAGGAACGACATCGTGTTCTGCAACACACACTCACACTCGTAAAAACTCGGCATTGAAAATTCTCATAGACGAACCTCGAGTTGTTAGAGTTAATACCGGCTCAAAGACAAGGGAGAGCAAGCAAACTTTTGCCCCTTTATGAACCTTACTCTCGGCGAGACTGAAACAAGCTGCCCATAGTGTTCTTCATATCGAACAAAAGGATATCGACTCTACTTAGAGGAGAGAGTCTTTTGCCAAACTTTGAGAGGAGGCCCGGACACTCATGTCTTACGGGCTCTCGCCCTCCTCCCCCCACTGTAACCCAGGCTCCGGCATCGGAGCTTGTAGAGGACGACTAAAGAGTAAATCTCAGTCGTCTCTACTGTACAGGGTGGTAGTCTTACAGGAGTTAAACCCAGGCGCAAGAACCCCAGGAAAATCACGGCTTCCGTGACATTCATGGCAAGTAAGGTCTGTTAAGGGGTGGACTGTACGGTAGCGCACCACCACCACACAAAAAATTGTTGAGCGTAGTCGATCGCCAAAGTTCACTACCACCCCCGAAGTGTCATGGTCGGCGGTGGACGCGCAACACGTGACACTATCATCTCCGAAGGTCGTGGTCGGCGAGTTGACGCGAACGTGCACTATCACCACCGAAGTCTCGGGGTCGACTGTGACGTAAACGTGCACTGTCGCCTCCGGGCTGTCGGGTCAGCAGTGATCGCAGACGTGCACTGCCTTCCACCGAAGTTTTGGGGACTGCAGCGAGTGACGCGCGTACGTACCGCAATTTTTGGGACAGCTGAGTGATCGTACGGCGCACCGCGCGTCCACGGAAGTGTCTGGGCAAGATTACAGGCGGAAAACTCCTCTACGGCATCGACGAGAGTTTTCCTTGTTACCGGCCTGACAAAATAAACAAAATACAAAAGAAAGTAAAAAACTCGGACGCGGAACCAAAATTGGACCTACGCAGTCGCCTTTACCAAATATGTCTTTTATTTGTTGTTATAAAACTGTCCTACACATAGACACGTGAACTCCTACCGCACTCGCAGTAGAGAGCTCCGTCCTTGGTGTAGACCCCGACCTCTTCGGCCGAGACAGTGTCTCCCCCTCTTTCCTCCCGCAGGTCCAACGAGCGAAGAAGGAAAGGCAGTCCACCGACTCCAGACCCAGCCAAGCGCACGACGACGCCTTGGCCTCTAGACGACGCCGGTCGAGCGGGTAGAGGGACGGACCCGACCCCTGAGCCAGCCCGACGACGGAGTCGACGGGTCATAGTTATGTTGGTGGCTGTCCACTCCCCGTAAAGCCCCGGCCCCGACGGCACTCTGGCAGCTCCCGCCAGCATGCACCGCCGACCTGGTCTCTCCGTTTACAGGAGCCTATTGGCGACAGTTAAGAAGCAGGTATTCCGACCCGGTCTGGAACGACGCCACCAGCCTGCGCGCAACATGGCCTCCGTCACACATCACTAAGGTACATTATTCCGCGGTTAGGCTCTCTCGAGCACGACATCCTGTCAAATCGCTCTCTACAACTCCGGGAACCTCCTGTTGCGACGCCGAACATCCGAGCTAGGCGGTCGCACCTGACGTCAGCCAGCCGGAAGTGGCCGTCGCACCCACAAGGACCCGGCACGTCTGCGGTAGGAGTCCTCCTCCTCCAACTCGACGTGGTCGCCAAGTAACCGCCATACGCCTGTCCGGGCTCGAGAGGTATGGCAGTGTCAAGGTCCCTCCTCCGTGGGACCTAACCCCGGAAACAATGACCATCCCTGCCAGAGAGGTCCTCTGGCTGTGGAGTAGGTCGTTGAGACCTTTTTGGCAGTCCCTCAACGAGAAAGAGGAGGCCACGAACCCCGTGTAAAAAGGGAGCATCGCCCTGGATCTCCAGAGGAACCGGGTAGAGCCCGTACTCTACAGATCGGACCTACGTCGTGCAACCGTGTGCGGCCGGACGTCCAGGTGCGAGTCTGTCCCGCTTCGACCAACACGATAACAGGCCGTTCGTCTTCGGTAGCGAGGGCGGTACAGTCAGACCTCAACTACCACACCTTCTCTGAAAGGAGGGACGAAATAGGCAGTCTCTCGCCTTGAGTCTCCATAGGAGAAGCAAGAGGTGCAGAAAGGACTCTGAGGCCCCATAGATA
>NW_011349521.1:45253-67320 GCF_000735185.1 Notothenia coriiceps | reverse complement strand
CAATTAGTGTTTTTAAATGTCATTTTATATCATTGCTTTTAAATGATTGTTTTTAGATATCATTTTATAATATGTTTCTTAATGCTATTTAAGTTCTTTCATTTTTGTAAAGCACTTTGAATTGCCTTGTGTTGAAATGTGCTGTATAAATAAACTTGCCTTGCCTTCTTAGAGACCCAGTAAATGAGTATAACAATCACAAGAAATCCAGTTTCTCAAATTGAAATATAGCTGTGTTTATCAGGTCCTAGATCTATATCAAATATTATAGGGTTTCCTAATTACATTTTGTTAAATCAGGGTACAACAGAAAGCGGTCAGTTTCTTAGGTAAATGTACATAGCCATCCTATTTCTAGAGGAAATTATACCTACTCCACTTAAAGCTTGAAGTTAAATGATAAAGACATTAAAGTGTTCAGTGGGTCATTTTAGAATGTATATCGTCTTTGCTAATGAGTACCTATTCAGGAAAGAGAAGTATCAACCAGCTTTACATTCATTAAGTGGAACACATTGACAATTGAGAGGTACTTGTCTTTGTCTATTAGCCAGTGAGGAGCTCCACTTTATTTAAGAGGCACAGCACTTTTCTGAAGAGCAAATCAACAGTTCTTGATAGTAGATTGTGTTACACATTCACACACATTTCTAAACCAGTCTAAGGATTTTAATGCAAAAGGCAAAACGGGTTGCTTGAATATGATGTTTGTGTGTTTGATGTGTGGAATAAGGTGGCCCTGCATCATTTCTGTAGTCGAGTTTGTTAGCAGTGTGAAGACAGTGTCCCAAAGGGGGCTCAGATGGATTAGACTATATTCTGGTTGAACTGCCATCATAATCCTATCTTGGCCTTGTTCCTCTGGGAACACTGTTTTCATTAAACAGAGAACTGTTAATCCACTTCACCTTGATCATTATATACATAAAAAACTATAGGTTACTTACGTAACCCCAGTTCTCAGAGTAACATGAAGTGAGATGTCTCACTATGGGATGTGCCTCATTGCGGAGCAAACAGAAGCATCAATCTCATTACGCCAATCCTGATTGGCTGGTGATCTTGACGTCAGCGTCAGGGAATCCACCCCCTATAAGTAGCTTGCGCTACGCCGCATGCGTCATTCAAAATAAGCACCTCTTCTCGCTTCACCATAGTAAGGAGGGCCGTCTGGTGAGACATCTCACTTCATGTTACTCTGAGAACTGGGGTTACGTTAGTAACCTATAGTTCTCATTCATAACACTCCGTTCGAGGTCTCACTATGGGAAATCGTAACTATCGTATTGCCAGACGAGCTTATCTCGAAAATCACCAAACCAACCTGAACAGGAAGAGCTCTGACTCAGCGGGGCGCCCAGCACTGCTCGGGCCACACTGGGAGCAGAGACGTCTAGCCTGTAAAGGCGGACAAAAGTGAGCGGCGAGGACCAGCCCGTCGCTGCACAAATGTCTTGGATAGAAACACCCTTGAGCAAACAGCCCAGGGTGTAGCCAGACCCCGAGTCTAAAGAGCACGCAACCCGAAGGTGCCCGCAATTTCCGACTCATATAGGCCAAAGCAATGGTCTCTACCATTCGGTGGGAGAACCGTCACCTAGTAACGGGCCTATCCCTGAAAGGGTTAGCCCAGGACACAAAGAGTTGGTCATTATGACACAAAACTCCCTTGATCTGTCCACATAAGTGCATAAGCACGGGCTAGACATAGCAAATTCAACTGCTGTTCCCCGGGGGGACAGAGCGGCGAAGAAAATTGCCTCAATGTCAATTGGGGTATCTGAACCAACCACCTTAGGATAAAGGTAGGATTGGGCCTCAGCAACACTCTAGTTTGCCCTGGGACGAACTAGGTGCGTGGAGGATGCACAGATAGCGCATGAAGTCACTGACTCGCTTGGCAGATGCCAGAGCCAGTGATTGCACTCTCTTTAGTGACAGATGCTTCATGACAGCTTCTCCCAGAGGCTCAAATGAGGTACGAGTGAGCCCATCTGAAACCACTGTCAAGTCCCATAAGGACACTAGTGACCTGGAAAATCCTGTGCTTCCAATTAGGTCCTGTGGAAATGATAGAATCACTCCACCGGGACATTGAAAAGAGGTGTGTCCTCTTTTAAGGACATCATTCCTCCCCATCTTCCACTTTCAGTCATAACGAGACACAGTGGAGGAAACTTTCGCACTCTGAGCAGTGCTCATCGCCCCTCGGGAGACTCACTGTATTCAGATTGCACCACCTACGGGTCAGGTCCATAGGACGAGACACCCCGGGTGTGGGCGAAAACATCGTCCCCCCCGCCCCGGACAGAATGTCCCTGGGGGGGGGGGGGGCTGTCATGGCTGACCGCACAGCCACTGATAAATCCCGGCCTGCCAGTACATTACAGGTCAGTACGGAACTATCAGGATCAATGCGTGTGCTGTTCTCTGAACCAGAGTCAGAGAACAGCACAACGCATTGGATCGTGATAGTTCCACGGTGCGCAGTGACCGGGCATTGTAAATGCATGCGGGCATTTATCGCGACTGTGCGGTCAGACCCATGACAGACCCACAAGCCGATATGACATTCTGTCCAGTGCATGGTGAACGATCTTTTCGCCCTCAGCCGGGCTCTCCGACGTTCTATGGACCATTTGACTGACTCCGTAGGTGGTGCGACCTCTGCACACAGAGAGTCTCCGGAGACTGTAACTGGCGATGAGCAATGCTCAGAGTGGCCGACAGCTTTCCTCCGAACTGTGTCTTGTTATGACTGAGAGCTGTAGATGGAGAACGAATTATCTCCTAATGTTTACAAGACGATATTGACCTCTTATCCATCGTCCCGAGTGGAGTGATTCTAATCAATTTTCCACAGGACCTAATGGAAGCACAGGATTTTCCAGGTCACAGTGCCTTATGGGACTTGGACAGTGGTTTCAGATGGGCTCACTCGTACCTCATTTGAGCTCTGGGAGAAGCTGTTGAATGGAAGCACATCTGTCACTAAAGACAGTGCAATCACCTGGCCTCTGGCATCCGCCAAGCGAGTCAGTGACTTCATGTGCTATCTNCCTCATCGCGGAGCAAACAGAAGCATCAATCTCATTTACGTCATTTCTGATACTTATAGGGGGTGGATTCCCTGACGATGACGTCGAGATCACCCGCCAATCAGAAATGACGTAAATGAGATTGATGCTTCTGTTTGCTCCGCGATGAGGCGCATCCCATAGTGAGACATCTCACTTCATGTTACTCTGAGAACTGGGGTTACGTAAGTAACCTATAGTTAGCGTTGATGCTCTATGCAGGTCAGTCATGTTTTAATTTGTCCTCCATCAGTTCTGGTATCTTTTTCTAGTCAGCCCTAAAGTAATCTATATTATTTTATTTCGTAATGGTAATGTTAATGAATCCTCCGGTTTAGCTTCTGTGTAAATAACTTGTAGTTCTGATGTTAAAACCAAACTTTTCAGGAATAGTAGCTAGGGGAGTGATTTGTAAAATATGCATAAAGAAAAAGTAAATCTGTTTACAGTTCTGTTTCATATGGGTGTTGAGAGATGTATCTATAGATTTAGTCCCTAATTTTTCTCTCAAAGTGCACCAGATTGATCTATTTAACTTCCCGGGAGGGCATATCCCCGGACCCCCCTAGAGGAGGTTAGGTCCAGCACCTGCCCAAACTCCCCGTCAAATTGTCCCACCCACATTGAGGATGCTTCCTTATGCCCATGCTTGAGACTCCGTTTCGTGAATATTGTTGTTTTTTGTCCCCCAGGAAATTAGTATTCAAGATTTGATTACATTTTTGGTCCCCCCCAATGTTGACTCCGTGGTTACGGCCTTGATAATGAAGGCAAACATTAAAGAGGATATATAAATTACTTTACTTTGCATTAATGATATTAGATTGCTGATCATTGAATCAATAAATGGATCCACATTGATGTATTGTTACACCCCAGTTAATATGGCTGGTAGGTTTGCCTGATCTAACATCCATGCGTTTATCTTTTCTCATTATATCCTTACATATCCGTTCCGGGAACCGCAATGCACTGTCGCTAGAAGATTACAAATATGTTCTTATTCTGATGCACTGCCTATTTCAAGGTGTGTGAGGTGGCACTGTCAGGATGCATTATACAAGTACTCAACACTTCAAGGAGCATATTGTTGCTAGCAGTGCAGAGAGCACCTCGGGCAAGTATTTTAAGTAGTCGGCTGTAGCATCCTTCCCTATGCAATTCAGACTCCAAAAGGTTTTTTGCAGTCAACACAGCAAAGACACAGTTTATCTGCTTTGTAAACGATAAGAGCTTGTTTATGAATGCTTGAATGGCTCTATCTGCAGATCACGGCCAGTGGATAAATCCATTCGCAAGCAGCTGTCTGTGGCGCAGAATACATTTTTTCAGCCTTTGTTGGTCTTTGATTTTCTTAGAACCATTTGAATTTTGATGATCCAAATGGAAATGTGCAGCTTATCATGCAGAGATCTCCAACAGTATTCAAATGGGCTGCCGTAAGCACTTCACAGTAGCATCTGTTTGAAATGGTGCAGATGAGTGGGGATGAGAATGGTGAAATGTTTTCACTTTTATCTTTAATTATCAGTATGCACTTGTAATTCCTGTTGAGAAGGATGTGTTAAAGAACTGTCATTCTGTCATCCATATGCTAGACCTGGTGGCAATAAGATGATTGGCACACTGTTTTTGATGTGACGCATAGCAAAGCCATATCATTTACTACACAATGGACGCAGTGCTCTCGACTAACTTTTTTCACCATCCTCCCGGAACCGTCCCGAAATACAATCCAAGCCGTCCCGAAATTAATGTGGACCGTCCCGAATTTAAAATATTAGTTTTTCTACTACTTATCATTAGTTAAAATCATTCAAAGTGACCTTTAACATAAATAAAACATCATACAAATCATTAGATGATAATTCATCAACCTTTTTATTTGAGTAAATCAGTGACAAAGGCCAAATANAAATGGTGCAGATGAGTGGGGATGAGAATGGTGAAATGTTTTCACTTTTATCTTTAATTATCAGTATGCACTTGCAATTCCTGTTGAGAAGGATGTGTTAAAGAACTGTCACTCTGTCATCCATATGCTAGACCTGGTGGCAATAAGATGATTGGCACACTGTTTTTGATGTGACGCATAGCAAAGCCATATCATTTACTACACAATGGACGTTAGTGCAGCAAGGAGTCTCTGTTTTTAGTTTCACAAAGCAAAGAGTTACTTAACTCGGGAATCATGTTTTGTCTGGAGTATTTCTCAAAGGTTTTGTGTTACTTTATAAAGTATCTCTCAAATCCCTAATATATTTAACATGGAACTTGTTAACAGTTTATGTGCAGGACGGCTGTGGCTGTTTTGACTGCTTTGGTGTATATAATGTTTCACAGGGTGACCATGCTGCTTCAGCAATGCAGAGAGGGCATGGAAATGTAAACTTTTCTCTTGTCGGGCTCCCCCAAACAGCTGGTGTGTGTGTGTGTGTGTGTGTGTGTGTGTGTGTGTGTGTGTGTGTGTGTGTGTGTGTGTGTGTGTGTGTGTGTGTGTGTGTGTGTGTGTGTCAGGGACCCAGTGTCTGTTTCAGAGCCGGGCCCATTTGGCCATGGAGGTATTCCCAAAGGATTTCTCAAACACGGTCAGATTAATAAATGAGTAGATGAGTGCTTCTTCAGGTTAGTAGGACAAACACATGACTTTTGTGTTCAGATTATAACAGGCAATAAAGCAGATTAGCCCCTGCTTTTTTGAGGACGCTTTGCAGCTTTTATTGTAATATAATTAATCATATTTCTATTTACATAGCACTTATTGAAGAAAAGTTACAAAGTGTTTTACATAGTAATCAAAGATCACATACATGAACCACCATACGCACCATAGGAAAAAACGCATAACTTGAAACAGAATAAAAACAGCCATACACCTTATCTTAATCTGCGCCAACCAGAAAGACAGTAGCGGATGTGATACCAAAGAGAAAACTACCTTCGTCCCCACAGTGCCACAGTGAGACGGGGATCAATAGGTGGCTTGTCTCCGAGAGGCCTCTGTGTCCACTCCAGACTGCAACTCATAAAACTCTGTTGAGCCCCACCCTCCCCAGCATGCCTGTTGGCCTGCCAGTCGGCCTGCCAGTCTTGTGACACAGCAGCCAGCCAGTGCCCAGGGCTGTTTGTGTCAGGGTGGAGAGACCTCGAACTCAGGCATGTACCTGGGGTGCCAGCAGCTGCTTGACTTTGAACAACACGTTGTGGATAGTCAGCCTGCACTGAATGCTTTGGGATTACGTTGAGATCATTCACACAGTTATTATTACATTAGAAGTGACTGTGAAGTGGGATGGAACGCTTATATGAGGAAAGCTATAGCCTTCTGAGCAGCCATAATCCCATGCAGCATGAGACGCCACTCCCACAAGAGAAGCTTTAGTAATGAGAGCTAGCTGTATCACTTGCTCTCACAGTATATACAGCTGTTACAGTACATGATTCAAATGAGGCTTAACTTTTGAAGTGAATAAATTACAATAGCAAAAACGGCTGCAAAGGTGGATCATTTAACGTTGCATGCCCCAGACAGCATTGTCTGTTGTGTCCGTCATACACCTGATGACTGCTGGTGCCATTCCCCTGCCATTTGTCAGCTTTGCTCTAAATTGTCACGTTCATGTAGATATGTTCCCTTGTTCTTAAAGTGGACCTAAAGTGCTATATTTGAATAATATAGTGTAGGACCATACCTATATAAGGTATATTTATACTTTTTATTTTTCAAAATATCAAACAGATCATGCATTTTAGCCATTCCTCATTTCGCTCAATTTAACACTGTCTTTTCATGGGCTGATTCTGTGAGAACAGCACCATCTACAGGCCTGGCATATGTACTACAGCGTCTCCAGCGCTTTTCAACGGCAATGTCCGTGGCTGTCTCCTCCTGATTGGTGGAGTTGTGTTTTCTGACACTTGGTGAGTTCCCTGGAACACCGGGGACACATATTCATGTATAAAAGACGTACAAAAGTTCATTTTGCATGATAGGTCACCTTTAAACAATGTAGTTGTTTTCGAACAATGCTTAGCAGTAAAGGTGGTAGTTTGCCTTAAAATCATATCCAGATATTAAAGAGTAGTTCTGTGATAACCATATTTTTGGTCTTGTTGTTTTTTTTGGCATAAACAGCTTTCTTTACGTAAAGCCTATGTTTATATTTGTAAAATATTGTGAGTGGCTATTTATGATGATCATTGTCTTCTTGTTACATTGAAACATTGTTTGCAGTGGTTCACATGATATCATTTGGAAGCTATGTTGCTTTAGACCATTTTGCTAGTTTACAATCATATCACTCGTATGATCGTGATTAGACACATTTTTATCACATGAAGATTAAGCCCGATATTATCTTGAATGATAACATATGGCACGCCGCTAAACCTGCAGATGATTTGGCCTCTTGGGAAATATTACGTTGAAAATACAAAAATGTGCCGCTTGCAGAACCTCTGTTATTGCTGACAAACAAGCTCATTGAATCCTACCTAATAGGACCATAGGACCGATATTTGTAATAAACCTATACTGAGACTTAAGAAAGCTCATAACTTTGGTTTCATTAGATAGGAAACGAAGCAAACCAACTGATAGCTGATGGATTTGATGATGTATTGGCTTGTCTTGGCACCTGTCAGACTGTCTGTAGCCAAAGTGTGCCAACATTGTTCAAGATGTTTATTGTCACTCCGGTTACGCAAGTACAATCATGTGAAATACTTTTACTGGGAGGCTCCATTAAAGAAAAAGAGTAAATTATATTTGTAAGAAGACACATACAAGCAAAGAATGCTAGTGAATACAAATTGATTCAAGGAGATGCATATTGCACCGTTAAGGGAGCAATGTTTGATTCACAGCAGTGTAGCAGGTGAATAATAAGAATTTTGCCGCTTTATCAGCCAGTGGGTGAAATTGTAGTTTCCTGTGCGACTAGAAGACATCAGTCTCTCACTGCCCTGTAATCCCACACACAGCCCTAATGAGGAGCCTGTCACCCATAATGACATCACACAGGGAGTGACGTGGAGCTGCCCGCTGCGTTCAGGGCCCCGCAGCACGTGGGGATTCACATGAGCATTAGTGCGCCGCGCCCGCAGAGGCTGGTGTCGGTTTAGCCACTGGCTTTACATCTAGCTTGGTTGGCTTCACATTCAGGCTGACTTAGCAGCAAGAGATCTTGAATCTGAATCAGTCTTAAGATGCAAGTCTTTGCTCCATTTTGTGTCTAATGTTAAAGCCTTCTGCAAGCTACTGTCTCGCTTACAGCCCTCTTATTTTGTCTTGCATGAGTGGAACAAATTAAGTCCTGAAACATCAAAGCCTTAGGTCCAAGTTAGTGTCTAATAAATGTCTCGTATTCCTCAAGGGTTCAAATGCAAATTTAAAGCAGCCGTCATCTTTCTTGCCTTCAAAATGGGAATTATGTAATAATAAGCTCATTGTTTGCACACTAAGCAAAATGAATATTTTGGCATCATTGACAACCGAACCAAGACTTTATTTTGTTTCCACTGTATGGATCATTTATGCGAAAGCCAGAGAAACCTGATTGTGGTAGTTTTTCTGCTTTGGATCTTATACGTCCTTTCTTTTTAACGCTGGTGTGTTTTGAATGTAAATGGCACTAATACATGGTTGATTCGGTTAAGGATAGGATGCTGTAGCTTGTTGTTTGTTTTAATGTATCTTTGATCAGAAAGTCTAGATTTAAACATGAAAAATCTGACCTAAACTGAAATCCTTTGGTTTCAGAACAGTTAACTGCCCTTTAGTCACTCGTTCCTGCTTTACTGTGACATTATATTTTTGTACACGTATTGCCATAGCCTTAATCCTTCAGTATTAGCACCATATACACATTTGATGTATTTTAAGTTACTATGCATAGTCATACTTCATATTTCTTAGTCACAGTGTCCCCACCCTTTGCTAATAAATAGGCAGTACTCAAATGGATGCAGAGGCTTGTATTTCTTCACAAAATCTAGAAATCAATAAAGAGGCCGGCGGGGCTGAAGGAGGACTTCTCACCCACAGAGTCTGGAGTTTAGGTTGGAAGCTTTCTGTAGCACTGAAAGCAACACATTATGTTCTCCAAGATGTGTCTCTGTGCGGCTGTCCTTCAGAGGGAGAGCAACACGTTGCACTGGATGCTGTCTTCAGCAGTCACTCTTCATGACTTGTTTTGAGTTTCTTTTTTTGCCCACCTCTCAAACAGTAATGCATTGAAAGCAGATTAGCTTCCACTTCCCTCTCACACTTTGTGTATCAGATACCCTCATTACATTTTCTGCTGTTTCGGGTGTCAACTGCACAGACTGTGCACAATGTAACACGGTCTGTGTGTGGAATGTGGGAATGCCACTTATGGTCCCCTATAGCCCTCGCCACAGCGGCCTGCTTCATGCAGCGGTTAATTAGCACTCCTTCGCTGGTGATTACTGCGCCTGACTGCAGTGACACGCGGCGGGCACCAGCTAGGAACCTCTGAGCCCAGCTTTAATATCCCTCCTGATAAACTACCACAACAGAACATCAGAAAGGAAGAACATATGGCCTACAGCAAGATATAGATACAATTGTAATCACAGTTATTATGCAGAATTTTCTTATTAAGATATGTAATCTATATATGAAGAATTACAAAGTAACATCCAGGTTACACTCAAATCTGTCCACTAATTATTTAGGAAGTTTGACAGAAATCTTTTGATGTAAAAACGTATTCCTAAAGACAGAATAGAAGACAGTTTAATGCACTTTTGAATGTTTCATTTTAGAGGCTCTCAAAACCTGTGAAATATTTTTGTGATATGTCACATTTGTTTAGCAAAGAATTGTTCTCATGTATCCATATTTAGAAGTAGAATTCTGGAGAATAGAACAAAGTTGTGCCCTAAAATTCCATCCTGGACAACACTGTGAGTGTATTTGTCCCAGACATTTGGCTGCTCTGCTGTATTTTAGAGAACTTGGGAAACTAATTGAATTGTCTGCTACATCCAGTGCTACTCCATGACATCAGCTCTCAGACTGTTTGATAAACACTTGAGCTCAGAAGCTAATGCTGCCAATTTCAGCTGGCTGGACATGACTATGGTCCAATGAATATCAATCCACATCAGGCTAAAGGGAAGCACTATAAAGCACTCCGATAAGTGTTTCCGCCAGACCAGGGCGTCCACCCCGAGAGCCGTCCCTTATAGATGATATCTCTTTACGTTAGTAATGGAATTACGGCTCTTTTTTAGTGGGCCGGATCATTTGGCTCGGCTCACTAAGAACCGGCTCTTTTTACCACAGTTTCCCACGGAACCTCAGTTTCACCGCTGCGAGGCTCCGGCGCTCGCAGTTCACGCGCGTGCTCCACTGCTCATCGCATCCAAATCGCGCACGTTCCGTGTTGTCCTGTGCCAGGCACCGTGGGTCCAAGATACGAAAAGCTGAAAAGAGGCCGATGTCGGGGAAACGATCTTCAATACTCAGAAAAGAATCCCACCAGGCTCCTTTGCCCCTCCAACAGAGGATGTTTTTCTTTGGACGCCCTCGGCTCGAGTTCAGTGCGTTCCGAGCTGAATAAGGCAAGACTCCCCCCTGGCGGAAACACTGACTCTGAAGTCTTCCACTGACTAGGTTTTGTCTAAAGCCATGTCTAACTTTCCAAACCCAATTTACGCCTTGTCGCATAAACAGTAGAACAACTGGAAGATGAGTTTACGTCATTGCAAACTTCACTTGAGCACATCCTGTTTGTGAATGGGTGCCCGCCCTAACTGTACTTTCTGTACTGTGTTCAGAACAGTGAGGCCTCAAGGATACAATTACCTGTTTGTCAATCACTTGGGTGTCACGCTTTAAGAGAACACACAACGTCACCAGTATATGATTGTCGTTAATTAAGGCATTTAGGCGTTCACCGGGGGCGTTTTGTTCCTGTAAATGTTTAAATGTTGGTTGTTGGCTGACTTTGAACTTTTCACAGTGCAGTCTTTCTATGTTTAAACTGTGATTATGAGCACATTATTTTTAGAGTATCTCAAACAGGAGGTTGCTCTAATTCTGTTAACTAAGAGATTAGGTGGTGATTCTCTGTTTACATTGCTACTGTAGTTATGCTTAGTTGTTCTTTCTCGGGTTCTTAAATACTCAGAGACAGCAGTCTTGTATCTAAGGGGCATAAACAATAGTAATAATGGAGCCAAACCACTGTCAATGTGTTCTTTTTCTTATATATATTTTATGGTGTTTTGCTTATTTTTATCAGATTATCCTTATTCAGTTTCAGTAGCTTAGTCGTTAGGTTCGAAGCTGCTGCACAATGAGTTCAAGGCATATTTTGGCTTCATACACTCAAACAATAAAACCAAGGTCAAGTACGTTATCTGTAAGCAGATCTTGTTTTCCCCACCTTGTTTTGCCTTGAGCTCTCATGGAGAGAAAGGCAGGCTGTTGAGTTCACATGGATCAAGTTTGGATGTTTCTGAGCCAGCAAGCAAGACAGGGAGGCCGCGAGAGGGATGTTAGACTTGGCACATTTTTGTGTGATGACTGGACAGCTTTCGGACTGGACCAGCTCGAGTGGCACGGCCCCGAGAGGGGCAGGCATGGAGTGGAATCTCTGACATCAGCTGTGTGTGCATTCAGACTGGTGTTGTCTTACACATTACACACGGATGCCCACAGCTGGTGGTCAAGCCTTCATCACGGCTGGAATGTGCGTGATATTCATTATCGTAATAATAATATAGCTGCTTTAAGGTATTTTCTGAAACATGTTTTGGTTTCCTTGTAAGGAGCCCTCTTGTTTTGCTATTTCTTGGTAGGCTTGACATTTCTTACAGTGTAGTCTGAGTGTTGAAAAGATAATTAATGTCCTTATTTGGGAAGAAGATAACCATTCAGTGCTGCAGCTGCATCAGGGCTCATTGCTCCACTAAATACAAAACTTGGATTCAACTGAAGAAGCATTTTCTTAAGCTAATGGACTCGAAACGGCCAACTAGCTCCAATAATTCACACGTCAACCGAAGCTCTGTGGATGTTTTGTTTTGCTGCAGTTCAGTGGGTTGTATTGATTTCTCTCCAATGACCGGCTTACTAGTATATTTCCTTTTTGTCTAGGGAAATGCTCACGCTCCAATTGACTGTATTGATTTAGAGATGTAAACCAATAGCAATTGAAAACGACAGCCCCCTCCCTCAATGCTGGTCAAGCACATCTGCTAAGTTGAGTGGGAGAATTATTGAGGCAGCAGTTTTGCAAAAAGAACAGGAAGTAATATCTAGCAGTGCCAAGCTATCATATTCTTTACATCTTGTTTTGTTTGAGGTTAACTTTTACTCTATGCCGGTCAATATACAGCATAAGTGAATGTTTATAAATAAATGTATTTTAACGTTGAATAGAGGCACAGCATTGATTCGCTAACACAAACCCCTCTCTCTGCAGTGGCCTTGTATAAGCCCTAGGGGGTATTTACAATGCAATGCTTATCGTGTGCTTTATGCAAGCCTTTGAGAATGAATGTGCCTACATCACACTGTTCTGTATGATTCATCCAGTTGCCCTTGAAGAAAACTGATGTTGCAGAAAATTACAAAATTGGCTAAGATATTTTCTGCCTTTTCTTCACAGGCAGAGCAATTTCTCTTGGCCATAAAAGGTATATTTATTATGTCTTTTTTGTGGACGTCAGTAAAGACAGCATAGCCTTTCCCTATAGAATTAGATGACGCTATACCAAGCAAGGATTTTGCATTGCTGTGCTCTGTTGTGCATTTTCTTGTCCAAGGCTGTAGGGTCCACTGATTCTTTTTTATAACAAGCCCTTTTGCATTATATATCAAGAGGGACTGGTGCAGTGCATCCTATAGCAGAGATAATTCTTCCTAGTGTGTGTGCAGCAGTGCCTTTGTACTGATCCGTTCAGCTGAGAGAAACTTTGGAAGAACTGGGTAAAGGGCTTGGTTTCCCTTCATTCCTCAGCCAGCAATCAGCCTTCTTCCCAGCTGTAGCTCTTGATGTTATGTAATGAGTCAGGCTGCCTGGGCTCAGTCAGTAACCAGATTACACCCCTCCGCAGATAAAGGCGGCTGAAGGACAGCCATCTTACCACACCTTTGTTTTTCTTCCTCTTCTGCATTTCTGCAGTAGTAGGGTGTTTACTCTGATTGATTGTTCACAGCAAACCGAGCCCTATAAAAAAAGCTTTCTCTTGCTGAGAAAGCAAATTTAAAAAGGAAGAATTTGCTTAGCTCACCCCTGTAATTTTGTATGCATGTGACTGTGGTTTTAAAGTCAATAAGCTACGCCTATCTTAGATACTTTAAGAATTCAGACGGACAGCTCCGATACTTCCGACTGATTGAGACAGAAGTGCATCAATCATGTGGAGATTTGAGTCGCTCTAAATTCCCCTCATTAGCTTGCATTAAACCCAGCTGGTACTGGATCTTTGCTGTCGATATTTGACATTTTTTGATCTGATAACGATATCTGGTCTGATGGTTCTTATTCTGTAGAAGCCCGCAGCATAAACAAATAGCTTTATCTTTATAGGGAATCTCTAAGACCTCTTTTTCAATGATTTGTGACCAAGATACTAAACAGAACCGTTTTCAGTTTAAAAGTCAATCTCCTCAGTAGGGATGCAACTAACAATTTATTTTATTGTCGATTAATCTGTTTCATTATTCTCTACATAAATAACTTAGTCATCCTCAGATGTATTGTATTGGCAGCAACTTAAAGATGTCGAGTTTACTGTCATACAACAGAGTGAAGAAACCAGACAATATTGATATTTAGAAAGCTGGAATCAGACAATTTTGAATTTACTTTTCTTAAAAAATTACTTGCCAAATAGCTCTCAGTTAATGTATTAGTTGACAACTGATCAATTAATCTTTGCAGCTGTACTTGTCAGTGCACTGAAGTAGGGGTGCATACCGGTTCTCGGTATTACCGAAATACCGGTTACTGGCGGCTACGGTACGAAATCAGATCCGGTTTTCGATATATATATATTTTTAATAAAGTGAGGCGTAATATCCTTAAACCTGCACCCAAACCGCCAGCCAATCAGATCTCACGTCTTGCAACGGCTTCGGTGATTGGCTTGATTGCCAAGCAACGCCCTTCACCTTCCTCCCGAACGTCTGAGCCTTTCGGTTAGCTTTCGTTTTTTCATGAGCTCGATGTCTGCACGAAAATCTAAAGTGTGGCTGCATATGACTGCCAGTCTGAATGGTGGGGTCCGTACCGTAGCCACTGCAAGAAGTTTATTTCTGGGAAATGCGGCAACACATCCAACCTCTCAAAACATTTGCTACTGTCACATAAAATCAGAGTACAGGAATGTACAGTCTTCAAGTGTTTTTTTCATTGTTTGTTCAGTGCTAAAAGGTCGAAGTCCCACAATTAATTTTAATATTCATTTGACATGTTAACTATATTATGAAGTGCTTCATGGGAGTAATTGCACGATGATTCAATTTTTCCCTTATGCAACATGAAAGTATCATGATATGTATCGGTCGAGTATCTGTATCGTTCAGTGGTATCAGTATCGGTATCATAAAAAAGTCAACGATATGCATCCCTACACTGAAGTAAACAACACTTTTTTCTGAATTAACCTTATTTGGCACATCTGTACGGCAATTTCTACTAATTTATTGGTCGACATATACACTGCTGAAACAGATCTACAATAAGCTAATATTTTGGATTCATCGTCTTAATTCTCGCTGTCAGTACTCCTTGTGCTGTCCAAAGGTTTTGATTTCCCTCCCACCATCACAGGAGTGGTGACGGAGCCCTGTGGGGCAACGCTTATCACTCACTCCACCAGGCACATTGCCCTCCCCTGTTTGCTTACCTTATGCCCTTTATCTCATTACTCATGGTATTGTGAGGCTGACGGGGTGTGTTACTCTCGCTGTGATCACAGGAAAGGTTTTTGTGATTGAACCAAAATAGAACTGACACATGTATAGATGGAGTCATACATCACGTCCGGACCATTAAAGGGAAACAGAACAACTCAGTCGGCCACATTTGGTCATCCCACCACAAACTGCTCTGAGGGTGAAATAAATATCAGACTGGTGGTCATTGTTAAGTATCTATTTAGAGGTAGTCTACGCCTGTTCTTCCTTGTACTTTCCTCTCTTAATTGTCCCATCTTTAGCTTCTCTAATGGGACGTATAGTGAAACAGAATATCATGTATCATGCTGCATCTACACAGTGATGTATGACAAAGCATTTCGAGCACAACACGTTTTGCACATTGTAGGCGAAAGGCTGTCTTTCTGCCTTTGTGTGTGTGTTACACGTTTTATCGTTTGTTTCTCTCCTTGTGTTTCTTATCTTGGTTTGCTGTGAACATTGGGTAATGGCCTCACCCCTGGCTGATAACAACACATTGAACAAACACTGCTTAATCCTATCTAGCCTTTTTAACAACAAAGACAATGACAACAAGCAGGGCAATAAATGCAGGTTAGGGTGATCACATGGAAATTGCAACAATGTCAAACAATTACAAGTGAAGAGTTATACCACGCTTTAATAAAGCATCAATAGAAATATAATCGTAATATAAATAGTAATAGTGTTAGTGTAGTAATGACAGCAGAGTAAATTGCCTATGTGTTTATTTCTGCTTTCATATAACATGATAAACAGGCTGATTTTTTTTTTGTTCAAATGAAAATTGGACATGTGGGCTGTGATTCAGAACTAGGCTAGCTTTTTTTGCAAGTCACATCTAAAAATGTCTTGTTGGTATTTTACTGCTTGGTTACATAGCTGTATCAGCTGTTCCAGCATTCATGGGAGTTTCTTACACATCTCTTTTTCTCAACAACCTGTCTTGGGGAATTATTTGCCATTTTAACTTAGTCTAGGGCTGTATTGAAAGTCTCTTTAAACACATTTGAAACCTCTATTAAGGTTTCACGAATGAAGCTTTGAATTTGAAAAAAAAAAAAAATGTTGTTTTATTGTGGGTATATAAATGTGCAAACGAAGGTGCTGTCAGATTGCAGCAAACAGAAGAGCAACTTTTATGTAATATTTAGAAAAATAAGAATATCTTTATGTCCCTTTGTGTTGACCAAGTTAAGGTCATTAGGATTACATTTGTACATACAATTCTTAGGGTTAGGGTTAAAAAGGTTAGGGGTTAGGGTTAGGGTTAAAAGGGTTAGGGGTTAGGGTTAGGGTTAAAAGGGTTAGGGGTTAGGGTTAGGGTTAAAAGGTGGACAAATGAATTGTCACAATGATAGACCATTGTTGCTTTTCTGTCTGGCTTGATACTTATGTTTGTTGAATTTCCTTGGAAAATGATGATGTCTCTAAACTCAAAGTAGTTCATCTTTGATCAGTCAACAGCAGCTGTTTCTCCAGTTATGAACATAGGTCACATCTCTAATCTGAAGACATGCATTCCACAAGAAGACTGTGAACATATCTTCTTCATAAATGATCTGAGGGCTAGCAAAACAAACTTGTGTTCCCAGTCCCGGCGGTACATTGACCCTCTCAGCCCACCGTGGGGCTGACACAGTGGGCAGCGGTGACCTCTCTGTCTCTCTCAGTGATCCAGGCCATTCTCCCAGCCTCAGCTCAGCACCCACGTGTTGTCAGCAGCTCCTGTTACGTAAGCCCTCCTGCCAGACAAAAGCTCAGCCATCCTAGACACAAATCACTGACTGCCCCATGTTGGCAGCAGCACTGTAAACGTTAGCCAGTGATCCACATAGCATCTTTCTTTTATTGATTTTTTGATATGGATAAATAAAGAAGTCAGATTTTTACGGCATTGAAAAACACTTTATAATGTGTTTTTTTTATCTCCATGTCGCTTTGCTATTCAAATGCCTTGACATGTGAGGTGAACATTGGCTCTATTGTAATTTCCCTAAAAGCAATCTACAAACTGTTTTCGTCTGCTCTATTGAAACAATAGTTTCACGTTATCGTTGTCTTGAGGAAGGTCCTTGTAGCCTAAACGTTGACTCTTTTTAAATAAACAGATGCAGAGGTGATAAGTGTGTACAGGAATTTCATATTTTTCCTTGGAATGTGGATTCTAGTCCACAGCACATTTACCCAACACATGTATCTTTCATTTGAGGAACCTGTAGCCTCCCACATCTTCACTATTGTCATAATAGCCGCTTTCACACCAAGTAATTTGCCGTACTTAGTTCCCAGCACTTAGTTCCCAGAACTTAGTTCCCAGCACTAATTCCCCCATGGAACTAAAGAGCAGATCGCGTTCACACCGGAATAAGTCCCTGAGGGAATATTACGCAAAATGTCACTTCTTCTTCTTCTGCTTTGGGTTTACTGGCAGGCCGCAAACAACTTCACGGCGTATACTGCCACCCGTAGTCCCCGGCTGCAAGTCCCCGGAGTTTGGGACTGTAAGTCAGAGTAAATCTCCAGAACGCCGACACCTCCTCATCACTCCACCGCTCCCATGTTTTTTTTTGTGTTGCCATAAGTTATTCTCTCCCCGTTGGTGCACAGGGCTAATGCTAATGCTAATAATGGTAATGCCAGCAAATACAATGGCGTCTTCACAAAACCTTTCCAAGTTTTACGGGGCGTGGTTCGCAATTCGCCCAACCGATCAGAAATTGGAACTTTTTCTCCCCAGGAAAGTACCTGTTCTCAAGCAGGGACTGAAAAGGGGGGAAAAGTTGTCATGAACTAAGTTCTCTTTTTGGTTTGAACGCAAAATCCCAGGAACTATCGGACCTAAAACGGAAAAGTACGGGGAAAAGTACTCCGGTGTGAAAGCGCCTAATATTTCCTGTGATATTACACAGTTTTAATTATTACACTTTTAGCACATTGTAGGAAGTAACCATAGCACGTAGCGACAACCTTCCAACCTTATTCTCCCTGTGCGTACAGATTATTAATGGAACATTTTATAAAAAAGATTAGATTTAATGATTTTATCGTGTCACAATAGAGGTATTATGGGGCACAATCTGTCAATTCCTCAAAAAACAAGTCATTGTTTGTGTTTTTGAAGGAGAGCTATGTGACATTATATCAAACGCATCAGAGTGGGTTCACAGGAATGGCTGATGTTACAGGCCCACAGTGACAACAGCCTTTTGTTAGTCTGTGTTGGTACTTTCTGTCCACTTCCCTTCACTTCCATCGCCCTTAAACAGATTCTTGTGTTGTCAGTGCCAGGATTTGTAGTCAATAGACCAAATAAAAGAATAATCAGACCAAAAAATCATATTTATGGATGGCTTCACTTAGAACCCCCGAGTTCCAGGCAGAGGCTGGATTTTGCTAAAGCCTTTGGACGAATGAACATGAATACTGAGAATAATTTCTCTCCTAATATAATTAGTTAATCATTCTTGATCCTCAATTCCAAAGCCATGTGTCATCCAACCTGCGTGCAAGACTGGGCGGGCAATTCATTAAATGCTATTTTCATTAATACTTTTGGCTCTCTCAACAATACAAAAACAAGATAACTGAGGTATTGTGCCAATTTTTCATTTTGCAATGATTCTCTTTGGTTAGTTTTGTGTTTTAAATCGACCACACCTTTATCTTTACTGTGGTGCACTGTGGCCCTGGTTGGTATTTCAGGCACAGCCCCTCAGTGTGGGAGGATCTCTGTGCTAGCTCTAGGTTCGCTTAGAAATGTTGCTTTTTTGCTGCATTTAACTTCAAAATGTACAACATGTTCTTTCAAAATGAATGATATATTCAAAGGAAACTCAGGCCCCTCATTCATTTAAATAAGACTGAGAGTCTCTGGTAAAAGATAATAATTAAAAAGGCCTGTTCCCAAAGTTGACCCTCGCACTGGTTTTTAAAACAACACAGTGAACCACATACAAACCCAGAGCAGTGCCCAATACAAGTCAAACAAAAGCCCCTATTGGTTGTGATACCTTTTAGTATGTTAGCTTTTGAACTTCGTTATTTTTTAAATATTTGTTTGTCCATGAACAAATTGGACTTCTAGGACTGGTCTTCTATACCTAATCCAAAGCGTTTTTTTTGTTGTTTTTTATGCAGTCAGTGCTTTATCTGTCAGAACGGCCTAACCCATACCTCAGTGTTATACTGTCTGAGGTTTATGTCTTTAACAATCTTTTTGTTTTAATGGTTGAATGGCCCCCTCTTTAAGTAGTTCTGTATGTGATCAGTAGACCTGATTATCGCATAATTGACAGGAATGTAAGAAGACCCTGCAGAGGAGGCTGCTGAATGCCTGACTTTGCAGAGAATACTAGAAATACACGCTGGCTGAGAAAGGCCTTTTGTACTAACGTCTGTTCCTCCCCTGCGTGCTAGTGTGGCTTTTACTGTTATAATGATTGAGGAACTGGGGGAGGTAGGCAGAGCACAAAGCAAGACAAGGATGGAGAGGTGTAAGAAGAGTCAACTCGTGACTCATCAGACGCAGTGGAGCGGGTTCACTGAGTCAGAGATGAAGCAGGAACACTGGGTGGTGGATGAGCCATGGGACGGATGGGAATAGATGACTGTAGGTAGATTTGCAAAAATTGGATCAGGCAGTAATGCACTTCAAAGCAGCATAAAGACTGGATAGCGTTCTGATTGTTCACAGCAATTTTGTCATTAAAACATCAAGAAAACATTGTCTTTGTTTCTGAGCTGACTACATGTTGGATGTATTTAAACCCCTTTATTGGTTTGTAAAATGCTGCCCTGTCATATTCTTCTCTAAAACTAATACTCATGGTTGATAACAGTGCTCACATTTCCATTTGGTGTTGCAGCCCTAACATGAAAGGTGTTATTTGCCTTTTGACCTGCATGTATCAGTAAAGAATATTATATACACCTACTAGATGTTGAATTGCTGTGAAAAGGATGATAGCACAGCAAAGTGCTAAGGAACTACAAAGAGAACACGCTTTTAACTGTCTGAATGTGCTTCAAAGCACTGCTGAGAAAGTGTATACTCACTCAGAATAATTTTACTGGTAAAATACAGGCTTTTAGTTTTAGCTTGGCACCAAAAGTACGTCTTTTAGCCAGAGCTACTTTGATGCACGCCTTTTGTCTGGACGTGCATCGATTGCCCTTTAAATCCTTTGTGTCAACGGCCCATTGATGCTGACTCTTTTTCGCCCTCAGTCTTGATAATGTTTCTGTATTGATTTCACTGTCCAACTGATGCTGGTCTTTAGGATCTGCCGTTGAAATCTGAAGAGTAAAATCGTCTAATTGATTTCAAAGGAGCCTCACTGAAGGAGTTCTGTTTCCTCACATTGACTTTAACATTTATTTGACATTGAGATCTAATTACTTGACATATCCATGGTTCTATTCCTTTATCTAACTAACATTCCCTAAATTGGCAAATATTCGCATTTTACATCAGATTATGATTTGATTATCTCCGATTGACTGTGAAACCGACTTCATCATGGGTGTTAGCTGAATTCTGCACTTGCTTTCTCTTAGCACATGGTTAAAGTGCTTCAACTGCTCAGACCCTTCATGACCTGTTTCTCTGGCAGAATGAAACTCTTGTCTGTTTACATATTCAACAGTTCATATCTGAAGACGGCAATCATGAACTTTGGTCTCGAGTATAAATTTGAAAGAAAATAAACGAGTTGAAGCAATGTATTGCCTCAACTCGTATTGTGACAGATTTTCTGAATTTATAACAGCTAATTATAAAAGGTAGTGTTCACAAAAACAGGATAATTACGGAAAGCGCACAGTAACGTCTCCCACATGACAGACATCACGCGCCTGACAGCAGCTACCCCGCATGTGTAGTTTGACTTTTAATAGGTTTCAATGCAAATCCAAGCAAACCGTTTGTGAGACCTGTTCACTTTGTGTGCCACAGCTGTTGCCTTGGATGACTGAAAAGGTGTCAAGTTCAAAAGTAACCAGGTCACAACATGCTCGCATTTGAACATTTATATCAGTGTGTCTTTCATTCACTGTTGCATCTCTTTCATCCATTTTAAACTCACTCCTGATGAGTTAATACCTGCAGGTTATTTAAATGTAATCTCATTTCTCTTCTCAGGTGTGGCAGATTGAATAGCACACGGCAGAGGAGTGCCTCCCCCCTCACCCCTCCCCCTGCTGCCCCGCCAGGAAGAGCGGAGTCCGTGTTTGTTTATTTTTTTTTCTGCTTTGATACAACCCGCAACCTGGTGAATTCATGATCACATGACCGTGGATATGGACGCAGTCCTATCCGACTTTGTCCGTTCCACTGGAGCTGAACCAGGATTGGCCAGAGATCTGCTCGAGGGTAAGAATTTAATTATTCAAAAACAAAATACCACTGGTCTTAAGACAAAGAACATCTGGAAAAGTTGTTTTAAAATGTCCTCAAGGATGTACTGAATGTCATTGTTTTACATTCCAAGAGGTTTTTGAATGAATATCTTTCTTAATGTATTTTATGATGTCCTTACCCTTAACAATAGGCGAGGGGGGTTTAGTTATTTTGGTTATATAAATGTAATTTATGGTGTTAGATGGATGATAAGCAGCTGCAGTGAATTATGTTTTTTGATACATTTGACTTTTGAAATTATTAATCTGAAGTTATAGGAAAGGCTTGGATCATGCATGTGAGTGACAATTCAACGCATCCACCACTGAAATCGAATAACATAAAAAGTTTAACCCTGGTAAGCGGACATAAAAAACTTGCATTCAAATTAGGGCTGAACGATATATCGTGTCATGGCGATAACCGATATGCGCATGCGCGATATTCACATCGCAGGGAAGTGCGATTTTATACATTTTTTATAATTTTTTTTTTTGTTCATTTTTTTTTTTAGGACGTGCGATATTAAGTAGGTACATTAACTCAAACACGTCATGTTACAATTATTTTTGCTGCTTGCTACAAAAACACCGTACCGTCTCCGGACCGTACAGTGAGTGAGTCATGGCGACTGTCGACTCTCGACCGT
>NW_011349521.1:44976-45208 GCF_000735185.1 Notothenia coriiceps | reverse complement strand
TGAATATCATTTTGGTGCCTGGAAAATACCTTTAGTAAATCAAGCCATGTTGTGACAAAGCTTTTTCCTTTTTTTAGCCGAGGTAATGTAGGAGCTCTTGTAAGGATATCGAGCAGAGAAGGAGACCCCGAGGTGAGCACGGGAAATACCCCAACTAACCTGTCGACAAAGTACAAGGCGTCTTCCACTCGACACTTTACCCTCTGCTGGACATCCAGAAACATGGCATGTT
>NW_011349521.1:42584-44693 GCF_000735185.1 Notothenia coriiceps | reverse complement strand
GCCATCTGGAACTATTTTGGATACAAAAAGGTTCTTCTCTTCTTCATTCACAGATGAACCCCCTTATTTGAGGGTAAGCAACATGCATTATCATGACATGTTAGATCATGACTTAAGGTACGATGAGTCAACCAGTTAAGATCCAGACGTCCGTGACTAAAATCCTTCATCCGGTTAAATATAGTTAAAAGAAACGCAATATATATCGCAGGGGGAAAAAATATCGCAATGTCAGTTTTTTTCAATATCGTGCAGAGCTAATTTAAATATCGTTTTAAAATTGCAATATTAACATTATGAATGAAACATAGAAAGTGTTCAATGGAGTTTGAACAAATCTATACAGTCATCTATTCAATGAGGAAATATTTTCAAATCAGTTATATCTTTACCAATTGTGTAAAATGAATATACACTTTGATCCCCTCTTGTTTTTGTACTTTAATTTAGTATCTTCTGCTTCCGTTCCTTACACAACTATAAAACAAAGGGGGGGGGGGTTGTGTGAAGCTGACAGCTGGTGATGTTCAGAGCAGCCGACAAATTGACCGCTGTCTCAGTCAGTACTTCTCACTTGTTACTGTCAATTGGGCATCATACACTAACAGACGCAAGGTATATCTGGAGTCATCAGCACTCCTGTTGCCTAGCAGCACCACCAGTTGCAGATAGGAGAATGGGTTAAAAATATAATGCAGTGAACGGCATCAAGCCGGCGAGGCGTGCTCCAAATTCTGATATTTACGCAAGCAAAGGAATGTGCCGGTGGCCTTTACATAAGATAAGACGGGTTATGGTCGCATTGGCCGGTTGTAAGTATTTAAACTCATTAGGTACGTGTCATTTGCTCGACGCAGAAACAAGACTCACGTTGTCACGCTGGTGGCTGACAGATGTTCTTCCTGTCTCTCTTTCCGTCTGTAGGCAAGAACTGGGATTTCACTGCTGCCCTCAGTGACTTTGAACAGCTACGACAGGTGCATGCTGGGAACCTGATGTATTCATTCACAGAGGACAGGACGTATCTGCAACCCGAAAAGGAGATGGCCAGGGTAGGGCGGCCAATACTCCACCGCCAGGATGAGGTGGTGCAAGGTGAGTCAAATGAGATTTCTTTTAAGTAGTAGTATTTAAGGATTCAAGGCTTTTATTGTCATACGTACATAGCTACAGTGTAGTTATGTCGATGAAAGTCTTAGGTCACAGTGCAACACAGTAAAACGGATAAAATAGTGCAAGTAAATACAATAAAATAGAACCAGTTTTAAAGTGCTGAGGTCAGTAAGGAATGTTGAAGGAGGGTGCACGCTGGTATAACGCGACAAAAGCAAGCTCAGAAAATCATCACAATGTTAAAAAGTTACTTTCTGACTTTTAATGGTTAAACATTTGAACACTTTGTGAGTATTTGTGCAACAACATGGCCAACTGCTCCACTTGCTTAGAGCACTTCACATTGATTTAATCAGCAGACAAGAGGTGGTGCATTTTTAAAGAGCAGAACCAATTAAAAGCAACAATGAAAGATTTTAGCGCATGTAGTAGCCATATGTTAAAATGTATATTTGAATATTATAATCCTTTGTTATTAGTGCTATCACATCATTTATTTGAACCAGCCGTGTGAAATTGACGGCATAGACGACCGCAGCTGTACGTGATTACGAGACGTTATAGCCAACGGCAGCTGCTGGTGATTGGGGTGTGAGAAGGAGAAAGAAGCACAGAGCAACATAGTTTTTTGACCTGAGAGAATATGTGTTTGTATTTGATACCTTTTGTGTAAGTAAAAAACAAACTATCCTGAGACTTATTTTGTCCGAGTCAAGCTTATTTGCTATGAGCCGAATTTTGGATTACTGGAACTACATTTGTCAAAAAAACTACTGGAGAAATACCTTTATTATTATTAATACCTTATTCCAAGGCCACAAGTGAAAAATACTGAGCTCTTCCCCGTGAACAAAGTCAAAAACAAACAAGGATCCCACTAAGACTAACAGGAAAAAACGAACCTAAATGCATACAGGACTAATCAAAGACTAATCAAAGAAACAAGACACAGGTGAGGAGGGGGGAGAAAACACAGGGGCACCAGGTGAACACAAT